>NW_021703778.1:55246981-55336287 GCF_005190385.1 Monodon monoceros | reverse complement strand
ACCAATGAAGTGACTAAAAGAATTTTTTAAAATAAGCCATCAGTCTGGACCTTCATAGGTGAATGAAGGAGAAACACTTTAAAGTCAGAAAAAAAAGTGTACTTAACATTTAGGATTATCAACCACTGCTGGTTTTCCATAATATATTTCATTCCTGATTTTATCTGAAAGAGATGTGATTACTACCAACATTCAAAAAGTGGTACTTTATTAATTAATAAGCTCTTGGCTCATTTTTGAGGTTGATTTCGGATTTAAAATAGACTACCACACTGCTAACTACTTCACCTGATGTTTGTCAATAACATAGAGGCTTCATTCCAGAAACCTACTGACTTATAATTACCTGCACCCCGGTGATGAATCAGGGTTTTGTGGGGCCTGAAGCTCATCTACTTTGGAAAATCCTATCTAATAAAAACATGCAAAATTATGAATACAAAAATTGCTAGGACCCTTCTCAAGACCTTGGAAGGGACCTCTGCAAGTGAGGAGCCCTGAAGCCTAAGCTTCATTGAATTCATGATAAATCCACTTCAGCTGGGGCCCTTTCCCAAACTTATTTAATGCAGGAAACTTATAAACACCCCAGTAATATGTCATTATAGGTAGTAAAATAACTTAACTCGAGGCATCTTCCCTTAGTGGCTAGCCTTTGGAAAGAGATGCAATAAAGTTTATATCTCACCATGGCAAATGCTTCCTGAAGCAAATTAGCTATGTCTATTAGAAAGACTTATCCCAAAACAAAGACTTACTATACTGTGACAGGTTTTTTTTTTTTTTTCATTTGCTGTACATGGGCCTCTCACCGTTGTGGCCTCTACCGTTGCGTAGCACAGGCTCCGGACGTACAGGCTCAGCGGCCATGGCTCACGGGCCTAGCCGCTCCGCAGCATGTGGGATCTTCCCGGACCGGGGCACAAACCCAAGTCCCCTGCGTCGGCAGGAGGACTCACAACCACTGCGTCACCAGGGAAGCACTGTGACAATCTTTTGAAAGTAACTGTGAATGAGTTTTAGGAGTACAGTACTAATTTATTTCCAACACCAGATAGATCTGATTCTTTCCCTAACTTTTTCTGTCATTTAAGAGGAACACAAATACAAAAGGAACGAGTTGGTGCCTCTTCCATTACACATCTTTTCTAAACTACCACGCATTTTCTACTTCATCACCCACCTCCCTCACCTTGTTAACGCTGCTGCATAGATGCTAGAATGGCTCTCATCTATGTTTTCCCATCAACATCCATCTTTCTCCTTCCAGTATGAAAGCTTCTTGGGGACAAAGTCCCTGCCCTATGCGCCTCTGTATCCCCAGCACTCAGTACAGTGCTGACACACAGTGGGCATGGCACTCAGTGAATGTTTTGAATGAATTCATTAATTTTTAAACTGCGATTTATTTATTTATTACCACAATGTATTTTCCCGTGTTGCCTACATAACTATAGTGAAACTCTGATTCTTATAAGGAACTCTTGCTGTTGTAAGATGTTTAGGAAAGGTGGTGAGTTTAAGACGTTGTATTGTCGCTACTAAAACCTCCTGGTGAAGGCACCTCATGAGCCTGCTCTCCGGTGTGCTGGAAAAGAAAAACTGACCCTTGGTGCTCTCTCCCCAAGGCAGGCATCAGCAAACTAACAAGGGAAAGGAAGGAGGGCGCTAAAGATAGGCATCTGCAGGAATTGCTAATCCAGCTCCAGACACAGCCTCAACACCTTCATTAACACAAAATGTGTGAACTGTGTGAAACTGGATTTCAGAACCACAAGACAGGTAAGAGTGTTTTCCAAAGCCAGGTGTAGAAGAGCTCTCTTTTACCTTGAGTCTGAAATCACCTTCGGGCCATTGAACATACCCTCTATCATTTCCTTGTGTCATGAGAAATCACAGAATTTTTGAGCTGAAGAGGTGTAAAACCCACACTTCTTATTGAAGAGTAGTCAGCAAAGAACGTATATTGTATTAGGCTACAGCAATGTATTTTCTTTATATTTTTCACACTACAGCTGAACACAAACAACGTCTTTTTCCATATCTCAAAGGTTCCCATTGGCCACAGATAATTCACTTCAGAGATATATGCTTTTTGAAAAATAATGTTCTGGTTGGCTGGGGAGATCCCTGTGGTGGGTGTTCAGGAATTCTTTCTGCTTTACCATTTAAAACAGCTAATAATGGTTGGGGAAGCACCCACACCTTTTGCTCCCTGAAGAATTCGATGCTAAACTTAGTTCCTTGCAGCTCTGTGTTGCATACATTTTAAGCAGTTAGGAACTTTGCACATGAGGAGGATTCAAATTTAAATTCAAAAGTGGAACTTCAGGGACCATTCGCATATCGGAGAGGCATCAATGGGATTCCATGACAATGCTAATTTCAGTGTTTTTGCTTGGTGCCTTTTATTGCCTGTGCTAAAGATCAGTACTATGGAAAGCAGAGCGTTTCATATATATGACTTATACAAGTCTCTTGGCCTCTTTGTTCCTTAGTTTCCTCATTTGAAAAAATAAAATAAATGGCTCTCAAGACATGTTTTCCAGAATTCATACTGGTCTTACACCCAGCTAACCAATAACTGCATGATGCTTTTACACACAGTTTTTTACATGTATTCATCTTCTATTTCACTTACTACTTGTGGAAAAACTGCATTCCATGCCGGGCCTGGATGTTCCAAAGCTCAGTTCTGTGAGTAAATTGCAACCAAGATTTCTCCAAAAAAGACACAAGCAAAAGAAGAAGAAAAATGTATATTCTTTCAGAACATTTATCCTTTGGCAATAATTCTAATTTATATATGATGAAACATAACATCACTACTCCCTCCATACACTAAAGAAATCTCACTGTGGAAGATATTATGATTTATACTTTCATGATTAGATATGTGGTGCATTAGATAGGAAATAGTAAATGTTCATTAAATACTTGTATTAAGTGATCTTTATTTCTCTAGAAAGGCGGCACTCTTGGCATTTTTGGCTGGATAATTCTTTGCTGTGGGAGGCTCCCCTGAACGTTGGATGTTTAGTAGCATCTCTGACCTCTGTCCCCTAGATGCCAGTAGCATATACAGTTCTGACAAGGAAAAATATCTCCAGACACTACCAAATGTCACCTGCGTGAAAAAATCACCCTGGTTGAGAACCACTGCTCCATAATGATTCACTCTGATCTGTGTAATAATTCTCACACTAATCTTTGCTAGAGACAAAAAGATTTTGCTACCTGATTTTAGTAGTAATTTTAATCATATTTCAAACTGAGTAACAAATTAATTTTATAAAAAATTAAGCTTTATAAAAATTCCAAATATAATGAAGTTATATTTGTAACTTACATAAACTGCCAAAAAGGCATTGGTTCACATGTACGTTTTTCGATAGATGGTATTTTATTGCAGGATAAATCTCTAGGAAAGGTAAAAGGAAAATATTGCCTCAATTAGCTATTAGATATCTAATTAGTAGGAATAACTAGTAGAATGATAATAATAAATAAGAAGCTTTGTTCTAATCTCCAAACCTTAGGAATTACTATTTGAACCTTCCAGAGCCCCTAACCCTGACTTCACCTCTCTTAAGAGTCTCACCTTCAGGATCTTCATAAATTAAATATACAACTATAGATCTTTATAGATTTTGGAGGTAATCTTTCCTGAGAGCAGAGGCATTGATTAGATTCCAACTTTTGTGGCCTTATCAAATTCTAGATTATGAGCTCAACATTTTTATCTCTATATATCATTATAATTTCTAATATTAGGAGGAATATTCTTATATTTACACATTTCCCAGTATAGTTCCGTTTCTCTAGGCCAATTCATTACCGGAAGAAATAAAAGATAACCTTTCACAAAACTTGAAAGGATGTTACTCCTATCATTAATATGTAACGTTAATCCAGGATTACACTTTCTATCATACTGACTTTTATTCGAAAATACCTACTCTTGACTATAGCTGACGATCTTATTTCCATTGATTCCAGCTTAGTCTCTCATTTCACCTGGATGGGCATAACTGTCTTCTGACTGCTGTTTCCATCTCTACCCTCTCCCTTTCTAAAACATGCTCCACGGGATCACCAGATTAACTGCTCTGGCCTTGGAATCAGCCTCACCATCACCAGGTGATTACTGCACAGGGACTGGATGGAGCTTGGACCTACCCAACAGCAAACCTGCTCTAGCAGTGGGATCAGCCTCATACACCAACAGGCACACACCAGCTTCAGGAATACCACAGCCCAGCAGCCTGTGTAACCAGGCCACTCACTTGCAGGCCAGAAGCAGCCATGGACTCAGCTGGGTCCTGACCCTGCCCATCAGAATGCCAACACAAGATCAGGGATACCCCAGACCCTGCAGATACCTGTGTCAGGGACAGTGATCCAACACCAACTCTGCAACTCCTGGGTCCTGCAGCCAGAACTCAGGACCTGTGTCTTCCTCGCAGTAGCCAGCACAGCCCCAGGACCAGTGACTGGGCACTAGCCCTGATACCACCTGGACTGCAATTCAACCCATAAGTGATCCAGCACTAGATTTGGTGTCCCCCAGAGTTGTGCAGCCAGCTGCCTTATGATTTAGCTTCACCAAGCAGCACAGACAGCCTCCATACTAGGCAGAGTCTGGCAAACATGCACTCCGGGGTCAGCCAAGCCTACCAGACCACCCACAGTAGTCAGCCCACCACAACAGAAGAGCCCAAGCAGCCTGCATAGGGGCTACACCTAGAACATATAGTTCTAATGACCAGGGGACAGTGGGCGCCTGGGACACATAGGACCCCTCCTACAAAAGGCCACTTCTCTAATGTCAGGAAATGTAACATACCTACTACATACATAGCAATAAAAACAGCAAGTTAAGAAAAATGAGGTGACACAGAAACCGGATCCAAATGAAGGAACGAGATAAGAACTCAGAAGAAGATCTAAGTGAAGTGGAGATAGCCAATCTGCTCAACAAAGAGTTCAAGGTAATGACTATAAAGATGATCAAAGAACTCAGGAGAAGAACCGACGACCAGAGCAAGAAGTTAGAATTTTTTTAAAAAGAGTTAGACCATTAAAGAACAACAAAACAGAGATGAGGAATACAATAACTGAAATGAAAAATACACTATAATGAAACTACTGTAGACTAAATGATACAAAGGAATGAATCAGAAAACTGAGGACAGAGTACTGGCAATCACTGAAGATGAACGGTAAAACAATAGATTAAAATGAAATGAGGAAAGTTGAACAGACTTGTGAAACAACATCAAGTGTACTAATATTTGCATTATACTGGTCCCAGAAGCAAAAAGGAAGGAGAAAGCAGTGTAGAACATACCTGAAGACATAAGAGCTGAAAACTTCCATAACCTGGGAAAGAAAACAGACATCCATGTCCACTAAACACAGTAAGGCCAAAACAGGATCAACCGAAATAGGACCACACCAAGACTCACTGTAATTAAAATGGCAAAAAAATAAAGATAAAAAGACACTATTAAAAGGAGCAAAGGAAAAGCAACAAGTCACAAACATGGGAACTTGCATAAAGTTATCAGTTGACTTTTCAGGATAACCTCTGCATGCCAGAAAGGAGTGGCATGGTATATTTAAAGTCATGAAAGGGAAAAGCCTATAACCAAAAATACTCTACCCAGCAAGGCTCTCCTTCAGATTTGATGGTGAGATCTAAAGTTTTACAGAGAAGCAAAACTAAAAGAGCTCAGCAACGTCAAACCAGCTTTATGAGAAATCTTAAAGGGGCTTTTCTCAGTGAAAAACGAAAGGCCACGACTGAAACCTAAAAATTAGGAAACAAAACTTACTAAAGGAAAAACCTCAATGGATAAGGCAAATACTCAACAAAGGCAGGAAATCAACCATGTACATAGCTAATGGGAAGGATGAAAGAAAACAGTAATAAACTCATCTATATTCACAATAAGAAGTTCAGGGACACACAAAACAAGTAGATGTAAAATATAAGGTCAAATTCAGTAACTGTGGGGGAGCAGAGTAACAGTGCAGGGTTGTTAGTGTCCATATGAAATTAAGAGCTCAGCAACTTAAATGATCAAACACACACACACACACACACACAAACAACTGAAAGAAATCCAAATATTAAAGACAGTCCTCACATCACAGATGAAGGGAATAAAAGTGGAAGAAAGGAACACTGAAGAAATTAAAGAGGGATTCTAAAAAAACCCAAGGCAAATGAAAATGAACACATAATGATCCAAAATCTATGGGACACAACCAATGCAGTTCACAGGGGGAAGTTATAGTGATACAAGCTTATTCTTAGGAAACAAGAAAAATATCAAATAAACAACCTAACATTACACCTGAAGGAATTAGAAAAAGAAGAAAAAATAAAACTCAAAGCTGTCAGAAAGAAAAAAATTAAGAATGCCATATGCAATCACACCAAAAAGAATAACATACTTAGGAACAAACACCCCTAAGCAGGTAAAAGACATGTGCTCAGAAATCTACCAGCCATTGGTGAAAGAAGTTGAAGGCAACAGAAAAAGATGGGAAAATATAGCAGGTGCATGGACTGGAAGAATTAATACTGTTAAAATAACCATACTACCAAAGACAATCTACAGATTTAATGCAATCCCTTTCAGAATACCAAAGCATTTTCACAGAACTTGAAAAAGTAATTTTAAAATTTGTATAGAAACACAAAGATCCCAAATAGCCAAACAATCTTGAGAAAGAACAGAGCTGGAGGCATCACGCACCTTGACTTCAGATTATACTGCAAAGCGACAGTAATCAAAGAGAACTGGACCAGAGCAAAAAGAGACACAAAGATCACTGGAATAGAAGAGATCCCAGAAAGAAGCCCACACACTTATATTTAATTGATTTATGACAAAGCAGGCAATATGGAGAAAAAACTGTCTCTTCAATAAGTGGTACTGGGAAAACTGGTCAGCTACATGGAAAAGAATAAAATTAGAGTAGTTTAGCGCACCATATATAAAATAAATGCAAAACTGAATAAAGACCTAAATGTAGGACCCTAAAACCCCTAGAGGAAAATACAGAACATTCTTCAACATAAATGATTGCAACAGTTTTGGGTTCAGTCTACTAAGGCAAATGAAACAAAAGCAAGAATAAACAAATGGGACTTCACTAAACTTAAAAGATTTTGCACAGCAAAGGAAACCAAAGACAAAATGAAAAGACCACCTGCTGAAGGAGAGACAATATTTGCACATGATAACAGGTTAACACCAAAAAGATGACCAAGCAAGGGTTCATATCTAAACTACAGAACCAGCACATGCAACTCAATATCAGAACAACACCCAAAATCTTTTTTAAAAAATGAGAAGACCTAAATAGACATTTTTCCAAGGAAAAAATACAGATAGACAGCCAGAACTCACAAAGATGCTAAACATAGCTAATCTGGCAATAAAATGCAAATCAAAACAATGAGATATATCACCTCAGGCTTGTCAGAATGGCTGTCATCAAAAAGGTCACAAATAACAAAGGTTAGTAAGGATGTGGAGAAAGGTAAACTCTTGTACACTCTTGATGTGAATGTGAAGTAGTGCAGCTACTGTGGAAAGCAGAATGGAGGTTCCACAAAAAACTAAAAACAGAACTACCATAATATCCTGCAATTTCACTCTTGGGTATATAACAAGAAGACAAAAACACTATTTCAAAAACATAACTGCACACCAATGTTCATAACAGTGTCATTTGCCATAGCCAAGATACAGAGTCAAACTAAGTGTTCATCAATAGGTTAGGGGATAAAAAAGATTTTCTATGATGACTTCAGCAAAACATGAAATTTTGCCATTTGCAAGAACATGGATGGACCTGGAGGGTATTATGCTTAGTAAAATAAGCCGCAGAGAAAACAAGCCTGGTAGGTTATCACTTACACGTGGCATCTAAAAAATTGAATACAACAACAACAACAACAAAACAGACTCACAGATTAAAGAACAGACTAGTGGTTACCAGCAGGGAGAGACAAGGTGGAGGAGCAAAACAGTGGTAGAGATTCTGAGGAAGAATCCACTATGTATAAAATCAATAATCTACAGTGACGTACAGTATAGCATGGGGAATAGAGCCACTCTTTTATAATAAGTATAAATGGAGAAATACCTAAACATTTATGAATCACTATGTGTTGTACCTCTGAAACTAATATAATAATGTAAATTAACTATAGATCAATAAAATACAAAGTAAGAAACAATAAAGAGGAGATTATTAGATAGAAATCAATTAAATAAACACAAGTTTTGGAAATCAATGAATTAAAAAACAACATGTAAGATACAACATTGGCATTTAAAGTGTACGATCTATTCATTTAAGTGGTGAAAAATGGTACCCATTCTTACAATTTTTGTATACCTAAGATAAATTATTATCTACAAAAATATGTTACAAATATTCACTCAAAAAGAAAGAGAAAATTTGGATTAACCCACTTTAGTATACAAATTTAATATCAAAGTCTTTATGTAACATTGACTTGAGTAAGTTCTGTTAGCCACTTCTAGGTCCTTTGAGATGTAAAATCTTTTAAAGCATAAAAATCAGCCTTTCTACATTTTTCCATTAGACATACATAGAAGTTAAAAGAAATGAGAAGACAGAACAATCAACTAAGAAGGTGAATTAACTGAGAAACAGTCATTCTTTCTCCCTCTTTCTTTTCTTTTCCTCCTTTTCCAGGTCTCTTTCCGTTCCAATCAAGAGAAGTCTTGAGAGTTCTGAGAATATTTCTTTCAGGGCTTCAAATCACCATACCTACATCCTCTGCCACAACTACACACACAGGAACAAGAATAAACCTCTGCTATCTACTCATGTAGGAGGGATTCGTGCAAAATAAAATCCTACGTGGAGACCAACAGGTGAGTTTTCTACCTGTTCTTTATAATATCCTTCCATTATAGTAAATCCCACACATTATGAGGCAGAAGGGGTTATGTGAGCTCTTCCTTGAAGTCAAAAAACTTGCATTCATTTCAAGTACCTGGTGATCATAGGGTACCCCCAGGGAAGGTGCCATCCCCCTTGAGGGAGAGTCGGTGAATGGGCTCCCGCAGCCATGCACCTCCTGATGTACAGATTCTGGAGAAACAAAGGGCGGTCACACCACAGTCAGCCTGTCAGGCTGTCGGGCCACTGGGCAACCCCAGCAGCCTGCAAGTGACCCCTCAGTTCCTGAAAGCAAAACTCTGTCCCCCCTGTGAAGCCAGGCAGTTTGGGCCAGAGAGTCAGAGGAGACCGGTAATCAACTCCTCCTCTCTGCTCACCTCCTTGGGGTTACAGCAACCCCATCTCCAAACCCAACTCTGATTCTGGAGTGCCAAAGTGGGAGTGCAGGTGGGCTCTGCCGGTGCTTTTGCGCCCTCTGGAGGTTGTCTTCTCTAATGGCAACTCTCAGCGCTTCCTCCTCCTCCTTCCCTAGTCCTGGGGTCTGCCATGCCCTCTGCAGCTACTGGCCTGATTTCATTCTCCTTTTTTCTCCAATTACAATGAAGTGTCCTACAGAGGTTTGGAATCTCTGGAAGAAAGATCTTTTAGTCAATACACCTTAACCGTAAGAAGTTGGTTTCAAGAATGAACCTGAAATACTGTAGTTTTCTCCTGATGATTCCAAGGAGAGACAGCTCAAGTTTTCTGAATCGTAAGAAAAACCAAGGTAAATAGGATATTCTGAGCCGGAGATGAAAAAGCAGTTTTTAGCACTCCCTCCTCATGTCATATGACCGGGATTTAAATCAATCAACTGCCACTGCTTTTTAAATCACATGACCCAACTTTAAATCAATCAGCTTCCCTGTAACTCACGTGACTTGGCTTTGAATAGTAAGAAATGCAGAGGTATAAAAATGATGCTCTGAACAATAAATGGAAAAACAACATTTCAGAAAGTTTTTTTCTTTTCAAATGGACCATTCTTTGCATACAGAGTAAAGGATTCTCTTCTGGATTTCTTGAACTGTAAACACATACAATGTCTCCCTTGGCTTGATTGACTTAGTTTTTTGGGGGGTTTTGCTGTTGCTGTTAACATCTTTATTGGAGTATAATTGCTTTACCATGTTGTGTTAGCTTCTGCTGTATAACAAAGGGAATCAGCTATTCGTATACATACACCCCCATATCCCCCCTCTTGCATCTCCCTCCCATCCTCCCTATCCCACCTCTAGGTGGTCACAAAGCACTGAGCTGATCTCCCTGTGCTATATGCAGCTGCTTCCCACTAGCTATCTATTTCACCTTTGGTACTGTATACATGTCGATGCCACTCTCTCACTTCATCTCAGCTTACCCTTCCCCCTCTCTGTGTCCTCAAGTTCGTTCTCTACATCTGCTTCTTTATTCCTCAGCAGCGACTCCTGCAAGGGGTGGATACTTACTTTTATGCTCAGGGGAAATCCCCTAGTTTGTATTTTTATTTGCAGTATGCAGGCCTCTCACTGTTGTGGCCTCTCCCGTTGCGGAACACAGGCTCCGAACGCGCAGGCTCAGTGGCCATGGCTCACGGGCCCAGCCGCTCCGCAGCATGTGGGATCTTCCTGGACCGGGGCACGAACCCGCATCCCCTCCATCGGCAGGCAGATTCCCAACCACTGCGCCACCAGGGAAGCCCCCTAGTTTGAATATGATTTGAGTTTGATCCTGTGAAAGCAGCAGAACTTCCCACCACAGATAAATGAGGAGATTCTGGCCTTTATTAGTATGCACGGTGAACACGGCTGTCCTGACTATACTTGCCAACCCGCCTATTTTACCCACCTATTTTTATCCACCTTCCTCCCTGTGAGTACCTTTGACCAACCCTGAGCTCAGACTCCTGACCTATTACAGTGACTTTGTCAGCCTTTCTTTAAAAATGGACAGGTAGGGCTTCCCAGGTGCACTTGTCAGCCTTTCTTTAAAAATGGACAGGTAGGGCTTCCCAGGTGGCGCAGTGGTTGAGAGTCCGCCTGCCAATGCGGGGGACACGGGTTCGAGCCCCGGTCCAGGATGATGCCACATGCTGTGGAGCGGCTAGGCCCGTGAGCCATGGCCGCAGAGCCTGTGCGTCCGGAGCCTGTGCTCTGCAACGGGAGAGGCCACAACAGTGAGAGGCCTGCGTACTGCAAAAAAAAAATGGACAGGTAATAAAATGAATTTAACCTAGAAGCAGCAGCTCAGTAAGGGAAATAAAATCATCAGAAGCTATCTAATCACAGCCACAGCCACCCAGGGCTCTGTCTTATCTGCTGGGGCATAAGAATGGGACCTTCCTAAACTTGAAGGGCATCCAATCAAATAAGTAAAGGTGTCGCTCACCTCTGGCTCTTGGAGGGATTGCTAGGCAGTCTACCCAGTGTATACTAATTGCAAAACACTGTCATGGTTTTGAAACACCTATGTTCAAGGAAAGCTTTGGGGGTGCATGAGGAAGGTTTCTTTTTGGCATCAAGCAGAAAATAAATCACCAAGCTCTTTGAGCACAGGGGTTCTTAAGAGGGAAGTAGAAGGAAGGAATGGGCAGAAAAGACGATCTCCTCTGAAGTGAAGGTTGTTTTTCCAAAAGAGTAGCATTTAGTCTCAGTTTAAGGAGAAAACTTTTAAATAGCTGGGACAGTTCCAAACTGCAATTTAGGGAACGAGTGCTTCAAAAGAACAGTGCTTTAAAAGTCCTGGCAAGGCAGCAAGAGGATGAAGTTTGTTTTGCATAGTTTTGAACACAGGAGTAAAGAAGCAGAGGCATCTCTGACTAAAAGGCCCCGAGATCCTATGGCATCAATGCGTCAGTTGCAGGGGGCATGGGGTGTGGGAGGAAATATTTCTCTCTCAACAACTCCCAGGGCAGCCACCCCTCCCTACCCCACGCCCACACTCCTTTCACCCTTCGACGCTCCACTGTTGGGTCCCCAGGGGCAGCACTTCTTAAGTGGGAGCCCTCAGGCACCATCTCTGCACTCTGGATTCTTCCTGGAGCCTGGAAAGTTCTGGGACAGGAAGCCAGGTCTGCAAGGCCGCTGGGGTGCAGTCAGACCTGGAGGCCTGGAGGGGAATTGAAGCCCTGAAGTCCACCCACGTCCTTGAAGCCGAGGGAGGAACACATCCTCCTAACAGTACGTCTCAGGGGTCAGCGTGCTCCCCACCGGATGGTGATCCATACTCACTTGAGGCAGCAAGGACTGCCTCTAACTGGCCCCCTGGATTCCGCCTTAAGGGTCCTCGGACATATGTGAGAGCACAGGCCCCGGATGTATTTAGTCAGCCGAGGCCAGTGCTGCCGGGGACCCTCCAGTCCCATCCCCCAGCCCCTCCCTCTCGGACTGTATCTAATAGAAGAAAGAGCACAGAGGAATTGGCTGAATCAAGGGACCTGGGAGTCTGGGTATGAGTTTGAAGACCGAGAACCTAAGGCGCAATTACATATTATTGGAAACTCTTGTGGGGTGCGTGTGGGGAGGTTAGGAGGCTGAGCCGACCTGGTGAGTCCAGGCCCAGGACACCACACAGCCCCGCTCCCCCTTCCCTGTCATCAAACAAGGGGTGCCACAATTCCAGCAGGGACTCTGCACTTTCCCCTCCCTGATTCTCCTCCAAAAGAGCAGGAGGCCCCCCGCTGAGGGCAGGGGCAAGACAAGGCACCAAGTCCCCCTGTACTAAGGCACTACTGGAAGCTCTTCCTGAACAGCAGTGCTGGCTTGGAGCGAACCCGTGCACCCCCAAAGTTGGTCTCTTCCTGCAGCTGAGGGACGCAGGCTTTAAGTCAGCTGCCATGGCTTTAAATCAATCAGCCCCCCCCTTTAAGTCAGGTGATCCGACTTTAAATCACTGTGTGCCCCTCAAGCCTGCAACTTCTAAAGTTGGGAACTTCACTTTGATCCCAGCAGCTCACATAGCTGAATGCACACTGGAGTCACCCCCAAGCCTGGCTTAGAGGCAAGATATAAGATAAGGGGATAGGCGTGCACTCATGGTGATGAGAGTGTACTTCATGGACCTGAAGGTTCTAGGTACTCTGGGGTACAGCAAGCAGTGCACGATACAGCAGCTCCCTGGCAAAGCTGGTGATGCACAGGGAGAGCGGGCACACCCATGCATGCTGAGGTTCCAGGGCGGGAGCTGGGGCACAGTCAGCCAGGAAGGTGTGAAAGCAGAGGATCTGAGCCTTCTCGAGAAAGGCAGACACCGAGGATGGATGAGAAACAAAGACCAGATGAAATATGGATTTGAAAAACACACCATGCTCTTTAAATTGGGGTGGGGGCACCCCAGATTTCAGTCTTCTTACTCCCCAGTACCTACTGCTTTCTTATTTGCCCAATTACTTATGAAATTTACTGATAAGATCTAGCCCATAGAATACTACATTTGTAGTCGTATCGCGTGTTAAAGTTTCTAGAGTGGAATAATCTTTTCTACAAGAAACGTGTACACTATCTGACATAAATTAAAACCCCTCTTTATATAGTTCTATACCGGACTTCCCTGGTGGTGCGGTGGTTAAGAATGTGCCTGCCAACGCAGGGGACATGGGTTCGAGCCCAGGTCAGGGAAGTTCCCACATGCCGAGGAGCAGCTATGCCCATGCGCCACACCTACTGAGCCTGCAGGCCACAACTACTGAAGCCCGTGCGCCTAGAGCCGGTGCACCACAGCAAGTGCAGCAAGAGAAGCCACCGCAATGAGAAGCCCGTGCACCGCAACAAACACTAGCCCCGGCTCGCCACAACTAGAGAAAGCCCGCGCATAGCAACGAAGAGGCAACACAGCCAAAAATTTATTAATTAATTAATTTTTTTTTTTTAAAGTACTATATCCTTCTGTACAACTTCTCTGGGAAGAACAGAGAGATGGCATGGTAGAGTGAGAAAGACGAATATTTAGTCCACATCTCTCATGCAGGTTCTCTGCTGGCTCAGATACATTTATCCCCACTTTACAAAGGAGGAAATAAGCTCAGAGAGGTTTCGTAATTTTCCCAAAGCCAAACAGCTATTGAGTGGCAGAACCAGGATCTGAACCCAGTCTGTTACCTTCAAAGCCTAAGTCCTCATCACAACAAAACTCAATTAATATTTACATTTATCGAATTACATTGAAAACTGGGGAGTTCTTGGCACAATCCTGAATAAGAGTGAGAAAGAAAGGAATAGCACTGCTCCTACAGTCAACCAAAATTTTTGGAGAACCTGCTAGATGCCCGGCCCTCTTTGGGGTTCAGCAATGATCACGACAGGAAGAGTCCTGCTTTCATGCACCACGTAGTGGGGAGGAGAGACGGGTGCAACTTGGGTGAGGGATTTCACCTTGCTGGGCCTCTGTTTTCTCATCTGGAAAATGGGACGGGTGCTCCTCATTTTGTGGGATTGTCCAGCCCTCACATTCTCTGATTCCATGAGAAGCATTTGTTTTCTTGTTTCTTTAAAATTCATTCAGGCCCTGAGCCGCGATGAATGCTGTTAGCTGCTCCCCAAATCACTCTATTCCCACCCTTTTCCTGTGATCAGGTCTTTCCCAAAACATGACAATCAGTCAAGTCACAGAACTTAAGGGGCACCCAGCAGATAAATTACAACCCTTGCTTCTCAGGAGCTCTGCCTTCTACCTGCCAGGTAAACTTAACTCACCTGGCACAAGCTGGCCATCCCTGGTTTCACATCAACATGATCTCAGGCACAAACCTCCTTGTTTTTCCATTTTGTCTTTACATTACTTTGTTGAAACAACTGTACAAATATGACAAAGATATAAAATCAGGTATCTTCTGCCCCCAGTGCCTACTAATATATGATTTTCTGCCACCTTAATGATAAAGATAGAACATTTCAGCATTCTGCTGCCATTATTTGTCATTTTTGTTGATATTTCTATTGAATACACCTTTCAATATTTTAACAATGAACATTTATGTAGGCTGTTCCAGACCCAGCCTTTAGTGATAAAGGTTTTGTTGTTATATTTCTATTATGTTTCCTTTAAAAATCATTATCCTATTTAAATGGATTAAGTCAAATCTATAGGCATTTATCCTGTGAATATTGATGAAATGAATACCTAGAGGGCAGTAGTACAAGTTGATTGGACTTGAGAACCTCTATTAGCACAGTTAAGTATAAATATTACCTATATGTAAACCAAAGTACATGCTGAGTGAGATTCTCCGACTCTTTCACTGTCTGCCCCTCAAGCCTGTGAGAAATGGAATATTTCTTGCCAGCTCAGTAAACAAAGGATGTCACAGTCATCAGCACTTGCAGCCCTCCAGTGTGAGCCGCGGGCCCTGAGTAATTCAGGATATGCAAATAGAGAATGCAGGCCCCAGAGAGGTGCATATGAAAGGAAGGATTTCAGTGAGCCCAGACTCTGGCATCTTCCTATACAAAAAAAGCGCTACATTCCTCACGTTGGGAGAGCTGGTTTTCTTTAGTTAAAAATCACCTTTTAATGTTCCCCATTACCTGCGCCAGTCCCCCGCCCTGTCCCCTCCCCCCCGATACTGTAGCTCAGGGAGGAAGAAGCGCAGAGAGACTCGGCTGAATATGGGGCCTGCGAGCTTCGGGAGGAGTTTTCAGCCGCTTTCCCCGCAGTCGGGAGGAGGGGCGCTGAGGCAGCAGCCGGACCCTGCTCCACTCTTGCCCAGTTTCCCCTCAGGACGCTCAGGCCGACCACCTCCCCACGCCCCACAGGCCCCGCGAGCCAGGCCGAAGCCAGGGGCGAGAGGAGGGACCGAAGTTCCCCGGGACCAGACGCTGGGGGCCGCTCTTTCTGCACAGCAGCGGCGGGTGGCAGCGAATTCCTGTCCCTCAGAAGCTGGTCTTGCGCTGTCGCCCGGGCACCGGACCAGGCGGAGGGTCGTCGCCCACTTACCCGGCCCGCCGTCCGCACGACTGTCGCGGCTTCGGCCGCCGGGGCCCCTCTAGAACCGGCAGCTTCAGTGAGGCCGCCCTCCC
The DNA here is from genome assembly GCF_005190385.1 of Monodon monoceros. Taxonomy (NCBI): domain Eukaryota; kingdom Metazoa; phylum Chordata; class Mammalia; order Artiodactyla; family Monodontidae; genus Monodon; species Monodon monoceros. The sequence continues at coordinate 55,320,301 of NW_021703778.1, read as the reverse complement.
CTCGGCCTCCGGGGAGTTCTGTGACGGCGTAGGGAAGAGACCACGAACTGCGGGAGTTCCAGCTTTGCGGAAACGCGGGCTCCGTTCTGGGCGCAGAAGGTGGGACCGCTCTGCCCCGAGGCCTTTCGGGAGGGAGGGGGGCGCCGGGGGAGGGAGCCACCAGGAGCGCAGGGCCCCGTCGGGGCTCCTGGAGGGGAGGCCCGGCCTGGGGGCCCCCCGACTGTGACCGAAGCCCAGGCCTTTTTCCTGGAATCCTACACAAAAAAGTTATAAAGATACACGGTCTATAGTAAATATTCACAAATGATTGTTGCTGCTGTGCTTACTGTCCTATTAAAGGTGTAAAATCCATAAAACACTTTAAGTTCAGAATTAAATATGAATTTTTACCTTTCTAATTATGTCTCTGCTATTCAAAATTGTCCTTAATGGATCAGAGACTGTGGCATCACTAGTTAAAAATGAGCTTGTTAAAAAAATAGAACTCAGGCCCACCGGACCTCCTCAATCATACACAATCTGCACTTTTACAATCTCCCCAGTGTACTTGTGTACCCATGAATAGCTGAAAGATACATTCCTACCTCGACGTATCTTTTCTGTCTGAGAAATACACACATTTTATCCAGTTTGATATAAATAAAACACTCAAAAATGCATATGCCTGTGTTGAAACCATCATTTTATCATTTCTTTTCCAGATAAGTATAGTCTCTATACTGATTTTGTGGATCACATGCCACACTCTTTTCTTGTAGTTAGAAATAAGGTAGAGAAAATTACTTTGTAAATATATATATATAAATATATAAATATATAAATATATGTGTGTGTATATATATATATATATATATATATATATATATATAAAATTAGGGGATAATTCAAGACACTCTTCTAAATTAAAACCAGTTCTCTTAACTTGCTGTTTTCTTCTTGGGTCACATTATGAACTCTTCTCGTGGCCACATGGCATGTGTACTTTTAATTTCAGGGACTGCTGACATTCCAGGACATGGCCATAGATTTCTCTCAAGAGGAGTGAGAATGCCTGGACCAAGATCAGTGGGAATTGTACAGGGATGTGATGTTAGAGAAGTATAGGAACCTGCTCTCCTTGGGTGAGGATACCTTCCTTCCAGAATTCCTTATGCTCTAAACGCTCAACCACAGCGTTTAGAGTCCTTCATTTGTAGAATGTCTCCTGAAATCTTCTGCTTCCTACAGTAGGGTTACAGATTGCAATGTTTCAGGAAATATTGGGAGTTTGTGGGTATAATTTATCTTATTCTTTTAAAATTGCAGCCTCCCTCAGCCGCATAGCACAGGGAGAGCAGCTTGGTGCTTTGTGACCACCTAGAGGGGTGGGATAGGGAGGGTGGGAGGGAGGGAGATGCAAGAGGGAAGAAATATGGGAAAATATGCATATGTATAACTGATTCCCTTTGTTATAAAGCAGAAAATAACACATCATAGTAAAGCAATTATACTCCAATAAAGATGTTAAAAAATAATAAAAAATAAAATAAAATTGCAGCCTCCCTTTTCATATACTTTGTAACTGCTTGGGATGTGTCTATATGAACTGTGTACTATATATGCTTCTGTTATGGTCCTTACAATATTTTATTGTCTTATTTTCTGTAACAACGTTCCATGGATTCTTTGGGCTTAAGGTATATTAAAAGGGAGACTGCGATTCTGGGACTTCCCTGGTGATGCAGTGCTTAAGAATTCGCCTGCCAATGCAGGGGACACGGGGTTCGATCCCTGGTCCGGGAAGATACCACGTGCCACGGAGCAACTAAGCCGGTGGGCCACAACTACTGAGCCTGTGCGCCACAACTAATGAAGCCGGTGCACCTTGACTCCGTGTGCCATTTAGTTTTTGGATAGTAAAACCACCACTGAGTGATTAAAATTTAGACCAGCTAGTCAAAATGCTTTATCACCTGTTCCTAAAAACACTGATCAACAGAACAAGTTTTACTAGGGATAACAGTGTAATTGTATTCTGGAGTTCATGTCGGCAATATGCTTTATGACCTTGATGCTGGATGACGACATTTCAATCGTATAACTGCTATTAATTGTCTGTTTGTTCAACGATTAAAGTCTCACATGGTCTGAGTTCAGACTGGAGTCATCCTGGTTGCTTTCTGTCTATTGCAGGTTTCTTCCAGTATGAAAGGACAAGAGCAATACGGCTTACTTTACAAAAAGTCTGCAAGCTAAATGATGATAAAATCTACATTCAATTAATTTATACATACCTTACTGTAGAACCGGGTTTGTTACGGTGGCAGAGCCCAGTAATTATGTAAAACTGAAACCTTTATCTGCACTGTTTCAAGTCCTCTTCCTAAGAATATGTTTATAATCAACATTCTTTCACAAATGATCCAATTTAATTCACCATAGCATTCCTCATATTAACTAAATGGAAAATCCTAGGCTATATACAAATCCAGAAAGAGCCAAAAATCATCAGCCCCCATGGATTATTACAACCCATTGCTGAGGCATTCAAATTACTTATTAAAGAACCACTATGTCCATCAACATCATCAATTTATATATTACTGCCCCAATGCTAGCCTTAACCCTGTCTCTCACAACATGAATTCCTCTTCCCATATCTTATCCACTAATTAATATAAATGTAGGCATATTATTTATATTAGCCATATCACACCTAGCCATTTATTCCATCCTCAGATCTGGATGAGCTTCACATTCAAAATACTCACTCACTGGAGCTCTAGGGACAGTAGCATACACAATCTCATATGAAGTAATGTAGCAGTTATTCCATTCTCAGTCTTACTGATAAATGGATCATTTACACTTTCAACAGTAATTATTACACGAGAACACCTATGACTAATCTTCTCCTGACCGCTACCCAGAATTTGATTATCTCCGCAGTAGCAGAAATCCAGTGAAGCCCCACTTGATTTCACAGAAGTAGAATCAAAACCTGTATATGTCTTCAATGTAGAAAATGTAGCAGGCCCATTCACCCCGTCCTTCCTATAGAATAGGTCAATTTCCTTATAATAAACATTTCCACAACACTCTATTTTTAGGAGCATTGGACAATCCCTAGGTGCCAGAATTATATACAGCCCAAGTCACCATTAAAACACATCTAACAATCTCCTTTCTGTGAATTTGAGCATCCTACCCAGAATTTTGATATGATCAACGTATACACCTCTTATACAAAGTTCTTTTACTACTGACATTAGCCCTATATATATGAGAGTTTTTTTCACTACCTGTCATCATACCAGGCAACCCACCACAAACTTAAGAACTATGTCTGACAGAAGAGTTACTTTGATAGAGTAAATCATAGAGGTTTCAATGCTCTTATTCCTGGAATTGAATTCTTCCTAAGAATTTTACATTCTCCATGCTACCACTTTACACCACATGCTATATAGTAAGGTTCTCTAAGTAAGCTTCAGGCCCATACCCTCAAAATGTTGTTGTATATCCTTCCTGTACTAATAAACTCTCATGGTTTTTACTATCATTCTACTGACTATTATCTCAGGAAATATAATTGTATAACAAGCTCACACTGGTTAATGGTATCCCCATTCTAATAAAAAAACACGAACCCATAAGCTACAGAAGCATCCAACAAATATTTCCTAAAACGATCCACCACATCAATACTACTTATAATGGCTATTATCATTAATCTAATATACTCTGGTCAAAGAACACAAAGAATAACAAAAATCTTTAATCCAGCAGCATCCACCCTCATGACAATCGCCCTTGTCACAAAAGTAGGACTTTCCCCATTTCACTTCTGAGTGTCTGAAGTCACACAAGGCATCCCATGAACAGCAGGCCTGATGCTATCAGCCTGACAAAAGTGCACCCCTATCACTTTTATATCACATGTCACCATCCATCAAGCTAAATATACTATAAATCATAGTGATATTATAAATCATAGCTGGAGGCTGAGGCAGGCTTAGCCATACTCACCTGGAAAAAATTACGCCCTCCTCATCAATTGCCCATATAGGATGAATGACAGCTATTATAAAGTATATTCCAATTATAACAGTCCTAAACATACTAAGTTATATCATAACAACACCCTCTTCTTATTTATGCCCAGATCTTGTACTACAAGAGTATCGTTATCACACACATGAGATAAAACTCCTCCCATCACAATCCTTTTCCTCACCATTATAGTATCATTAGGACATCACCCATCACTATCAGGGTTTTTACCCAAATGAGTATCCAAGAGATAACAAAAATGATAACATCCTTCTGCCAACACTAATAGCCATCATAGCAGTCCTCAACATATATTTCTACTTGCAGCTAACATACTCCACATCACTAACTATGTTCCCTTCGTTAAACAACACAAAAATAAAACAATTTGCACATACAAAGAAATAACCTTCCTATCATTACCAATCATAATATCCACACGATTACTACACATAACACCCATTCTATCAGTGCTGGACTAGGAATTTATGTTAGTTCAGACCAAGAGCTTTCATAACCCTAAACAAGTAAAATTTACTTAATTCCTAAAAATAAGGATTGCAAGCCTTCATCCTACATCAATTGAATGCAAAGCAAACATTGTAATTTAGCCAAATCTTTAGGAGATTGATGAGTTTTAACCCCAGGAAACTTTAGTTAACAGGCCAGTCCTCTAGTCAACTGGCTTCAATCTGCTTCTCCTTCATTTGAGAAAGAAAAAAAGAGAAAAAAGACAGGAAAATCTCTGGCAGAATTGAAGCTGCTTCTTTGAAATTACAATTCAATTTGTTGATTCAGCACAGGGTTTGCGAGAAAGAGGGCTCAATCTCTGTCTTTACATTTACAGTCGAATGCTAGCTCAGTCTTTTTACCTCTGTTCATACACTGCTGATTATTTTCAACAAATCACAAAGATATCAGCATTTTATATTTACTATTTGGTGCTTGAGCTGGAGTAGCAGGCAGCACCTTAAGTATATTAATCCAGGCTGAGCTATGCTAACCTGGAGCGCTACTTGGAGATGCCCAAATCTGTAAGGTAGTCATAACAGTCCCTGCACTTGTAATAATTTTCTTTATAGTTGTACCCATTATGATTGCAGGGTTTGAAAACTGACTTGGCCCACTAACAACTCGGACACCTCATGTAGCATTTCCCCAAAAAAATCATGTAAAATTTTGACTACTTCCCCCATCATTCTTACTCCTACTCATATCACCGATAGTAGAAGCAGGTTCTGGTACCAGTGGAATGCCATATTCAGCTCTAGCCTACAATCTGGCCCACGCTGGAGCCTCTGTCGACCTAACCAATTTCTTCTTACATTAAGCCCGTGTCTCTGTAACTCTTGGTATTATTACTTTTATTACTATAGTCTTTCATACAAAACCAGCAGTCATATCCCAATACCAAACAGCAGTATTTGTTTAATCTTCCCCGACTATAGCCATATTACTATAATTACCAGTGTCAGTCCGAGCAGCCAGAATTGCCATACTGTTAAGAGATAGAAATCTCAACACTACTTTCTTTGACCCTTCAGGAGGAGACCTATAGGAGGAATCCTATACCAACACCTGTTTTGATTCTTTGGTCACCCTGAAGTCTGCATTCATGGCCTACCAGGGTTTGTTATAAACTCACATATCATTACATACTATTTAGGACAAAAAGTGCCTTTCAGCTATTTGGGAATAGTATGAGTCATGTCTACTGGCTTTTTAGGATTTCTCTTGTGGGCCCATCATATGTTTACCATGGGGATAGCTGTCAACTCAGGAGCATACTTTGCATCAGCTACCGTAATTACTTCTATCCCTACAGGAGTAAATGTATCTAGCTGATTAGCAACTCTTTCTTTAATTTTTCTTTTTTTCTTTGTTTTTGGCTGCGTTGGGTCTTGGTTGCTGCACATGGGCTTTCTCTGCTTGTGATGAGCGGCAGCTACTCTTCGTTGCTGTGCGCGGTCTTTTCATTGCAGTGGCTTCTCTCGTTGCAGAGCATGGCCTCTAGGCACGTGGGCTTCAGTAGTTGTGGCTTACGGGCTCTAGAGGGCAGGCTCAGTAGTTGCGTCGCACGGGCTTTTTGCTCCGCAGCATGTGTAATCTTCCCAGACGAAAGCTCGAACCCGTGTCCCCTGCATTGGCAGGCGAATTCCTAACCACTGCGTCACCAGGGAAGTCCCTGGTTAGCAACTCTTCACGGAGGTAATACTGTATTACCTCCCACTATATTATCAGTTTTAGGCTTTAGTTTTTCTTTTTACAGTAGGTGGTTTGACAGGAATCATCTTAGCCAACTCATCCCCAGACATTGTCCTCTAGGATACATACTATGTAGTAGCACACTTCCATGACCTAATGTCCATGGGAGCAGTCTTCACTATTATAGGAGGCTTCCTACACTGATTCCCACTATTCTCAGGTTATACAGTTAACTCAGCATGAGCAAAAATTCACTTTACAAGTATATTTGTAGTAGTAAATATGACTTCCTGCAGCACTTTCTCGGCCTCTCAGGGAGGTCACTACGTTAGTCTGAGTACCCAGAGGCACACACAACATGAAGTATTTTGTCTTTAGGCTCATTCATCTCAGTAGCAGCGGTAATGCTAATAATCTTCATACTTTGAAAAGCATTTGCGCCTAAACAAGAAGTCTTAGCAGTGGAAACTGCTACTCCTAACCTAGAATGGTTACACGAATGCCCTACATCATATCCTATGTTTCAAGATCCTACCTATGTAAATGTAAAATAAGGAAGGACTCAAGTCCTTTTCAACCAGTTTCAAGCCAACACCATAACAATTATGTCTTTCTCAATAAATGAGATAAAAGTAAAAAGTGATGTAGCTTTGTCAAAGTTAAATCATAGGCTAAAATCCTGTATATCACTAAGGCATATCAATTTCATCTAGGCTCTCAAGACACAGCATCACCGATTATGGAAGAACTTTTACATTTTCATCATCACACAATAGTGATTTTTAAAATAAGTTCTCCAGTCCTCTATATTATTTCACTAATATTGACATCTAAACTAACTCATATATATACAATAGATGCACAGGTAGAGAAAATGTGAACAATTTACTAGCCATTATTGTAATCTTAGCTGCTCTATCATCATTGTGAATCCTTTACATGATACATGAAATCAATAACTCTTCCCAAACCATAAAAAACTATGGGTCAGTAATGATACTGAAGCTACAAATACACAGATTATGAAGATTTAAATGTTGACTCCTCTGTAATCCCCACATCAGAGCAAAAACCAGGAGAATAATGACTAATAGAAATCAACAACCGAGTACTTAGAGATAGTCATTGAATATTAGTTCGTTTCATCTAAATTGTTTTACACCCCTGAGCTGTTCCTTCTCAGGACTAAAAAGAGCTGCTAACTCAGGACGCCAAAATTAAAGAATCCTAATACCGACAGGACCAGGCCTATGTTGTGAACAAGTTATTCCACCACCCCTACAGAATTTGTTCTTGTCATTGTCCACATTTGAGCCATTCTAATGGGTGTCTCCAGCAGCCCAGTGGTGGAGGGGTGTTGGGAAGGATGCAGAGCTTCCCCAGGAAACCACAGGACCTGGCATTCTGGGAAATTCAAAAGTGCTAGTCCAGTTCTGGCAATCTGAACACTTCCTCCTGAAAGCTGAAGTCTGAGAGACATTCTTCCTCCCTTTGGCCACATGGCTGACAAGAAAAGTAGCTGACCTGCAAAATGAGCACCAGTTAGGGTGGCGGGAGGGGGACACTCCTTACAGTTGTGCTAAAATGTTGCCATTTCCTCCAAACTCTCAGTATTCACGTCTCATGATTCATTCACAACTCTATTATTAGGGGGTCACCACTGAATCAGTGATGACTCCAGAATTTCTGTAGGAGGGGTTTGGGGCAGGTGAGCAATTCATTCTGGGAAAGAGAGTTTACAACCAAGTGAATGGCCCTTTACATTAGCATGGGAAGACTTCCCCCATCCCACCTTGTCTCAACAGAGCCATTAATCTAGAAAACACTACAGTGTCACTTTTCAGAGGTCTACCCTGTGTGAACACATGGAGAAGACACTTAGAATGCTAAAGTCAGCATATTAAGTAATTTTCTTGAAATACTGTAACTAGCACCAGTTTACTTTCTTCACAGTCCTTTCCATAATCTATTTAATTTTAGTCCTTTTTAATTGTTACACCTTTAACACCTAAATTCCAAGAGAGAAGGAGCTTCATCTTATCTCCACTGCCTAACACATAATGGTTTCTAAATGGAACTGATTCCAAGATTGGCATCATTTAGGAGTGGATATGTTGTTATAATCAGGTTTCCAAAATCTTTAGTATCAATACGGAATCCTTTCCTCTCACATTTCACAGGAAGCTAGACTTCTTATAGCCCAAACATGGATACAATTGAAGTTTCCTTGACTGATTTAAATTGAATTAAAATTAAAATAATTATTTTATACAGGAAAAACTTTCAATTTTTTTTCATTTTTCAGAACATAACCACCTTTTCTTTCTCTACTTTCTTCCCTTCAAAACAAACTTTGCAACATTGGGGTGAGTTAAATAATCAGAAATCTAGCCCCAAATTAAGCTTTCAATGACATGAAACACATTTTTTGCTCCTTTTAAATAAAAATCCTATATGCAGTACATTAATGTTTTCTTTGAGAAATTACATTAACAACTTAATCCCTAATTCGAGGTATCCATATAACTGGTTTACAGATAGGTTCTTTGGCAAAAAGATTTAACACAAGATATATATGAGATGTTGAGATCTGGGTAATATACCTTACTTGAAAGGCATGAATAGTTTTTAAACAGTGTAGCATAATCACACTTAAGACCATAGTTACTTTGTTCCCAAGTCCCTGCAATTCTATTTGAGGGGAGTTCTAAAAGGCCTGTGTCTTCTCCTGTGTCCGCAACCGTAGACGTACACTGGTGGCCCTCAATCCTGCTCTCCAAACTTCAAATAAGGGACCAGAGACAAGACTCGGGACTTGGAAAAGTCCTAGAAATTCCCTGCCTCAAAAGCACTTTCATAGTTTCACATTTCCCTAAGGAAGACAGAACTGAGTAGATATGCTGAAGTCTTCCAAATCCTGCTGGTTGTTTTGAATTATGGCTACACTGGCTGTGTACCTCTGGAGTTTTTAACTCCACATACTTGAATTAAATCCTGTAGTTCCTCTTCGGTTCTAGCATCTGTGACATCTTCACAGGGTCTATATGCCACAGCTGTTTTACCACTTTCTGTAATAACGTTAACAAGGATCAATTCAGAAGTTTTCTTGTTCTAAAACTTCCTGTATACAATGGTAGCACCGAATAATTAGACATTCTTTTGACTTCTAAAAGCAGAAAATAAGAGCATTTTCCTAGAAGTTCCCTCATCTGACACTTCAGTTTTTATTATAATTATTTGTGAAAACATATATAAGAAGTATCAACTTTGGTTCAAAAACTTTATGATCTTAGAAATAAGAACTAAGGAATAAGGACATAGAAATTAAAAGCTGTGGAAACAAAAATGTTCAATCACAATACAATTAAATAGGAAGGCATCAGGTGGGGGTCAAAGTGAGTTCAAACCTGGGAGAGATACCACTGGACTATAATAGATACTTCCTATTAGAAGCAAGGCAAGTGCCTACTCCTTGGGACCAAAATTCTACCAGATACAATGAACAAAGCTTTGGAGACAGAGACAGACAGACAGAGCATTTGAACACTCTACTGGCAGAAACTGGCCCATGTACCCTTTGGACAATACAGCTTGCCTCAAGGCAAGCTAGAGCCACCAGGCTTTTTGGTCTAAGGGGTTTTGTGTACATATAAGGAGTACCTTGGCATATTAGGCACAAACAACCCAGGCATTTAGTTTGGTTCTTAAAGGTTGTTACCCAGAGTTGACAGCGGATGGAGATTCTGCCTGATGACCAGAGAAGTCAAACTTCACTGGAAGGACTGCCCAGGCTGGAAGGCCATGACCAATCCAGGGTCAACTCTTACAAGCCAATAAGGTCACTGACAACTTAGCTAGGATTTCTCAGTCTCTCAGCCTGCAGGGCTGTGAAGCAGGGGAGCAATTCTGTTCCGGGAATCCACTAAGCATAAAGTTTCGTTTGGGCACAGCCTGTGACATTCTCACCGCTGCATAACTCGATAGGGAACACAATCAACGCTATTCAATGGCATGACCAATTTCAAGACTCACAAAAACGTAGCTGATTATTATATAAGAATGATATTCACCCAATATATCAGAAATGAAAACTGAAATTAAACTGATTCCAAAAACATAATCTAATAAACTCTTCAACAAGAAAACAACAGTAATAATAATAGTCAATATACTTTGTCTGCTTACTATGTTTCAGGCATAGTTCTAAGCTTTTTACATTCATCACCTCATTTACTCTTACAATATCCCCGATTTGGTGGTAAGCTGAATTACTAACCCTATTTGCAGATAAAGAAATTGCAGCTTAGAGATATTAAATACCTTCAAATGTCTCTGGCTGGAAAAACCTAAAATTGCTACAACAACAAAATCTAAGAGACAAAGTTAGGACTCAAACACAGGTGTCCAAGGCTTATAATCACTACCCTATTCTGTATGATAAGCAAGCAATTGAGGAAGAACTGGATCAAACACTTTCTGTACGAACTGAGGCAAGTGATTCTACATCTAAGCACTGGGGACAATAATATTTGCTGTCGTTTTTCTCATAAATGCCACAAAAAACAAATTTAAGGCTCCTGCTGTGAAAGCATCTGGTGAATGAAAGAATATGTAATGTTTTAGATAACCATTATTTTCATCCAATTAACTTTTCAAATAAATTTATTTGCTCACTGAAACTGAAGCAATTCAACGACATTCAAAAATGTCTTACCTAAAACCACGATCAGCAATTTCTGGAATGCATCTGTCATAGCTTTCTGAATAGCAAGCTTCTGGGTTACCTTCCTTCCCATAAGGAATGATAATGACCCTAAATCCAACCAAAACAGATGAATTTAAAATGCCTATATGAATAACTGATTTCTAGGTTATATGTTTAAAACTAAAAATGCATCTGTGATTCTTAGATCATTATCTTAATGATTAAGGGCAGGCACAACACTGGGGTACGGGTGAATGTCTCCGTTGCAGGTATACACTGGCATGGCACATTTATACTGCTCAGATCTATTCTGGAAGTTCCTAAAATACTACACGGGAAATGCAAACCAAGGACGTGGCACAAATCTCATATTACTCACAGATTTCAAATAGACAAGCTGAGGCTACACTGCTACAGACCCTGCTCTCCCGTGCGTAAAGGGCTGGACTCATACAGTGAGATAGATTTGGTTGTAGTGCAGATGATCTGGCCTCTACTCAACCATCACCCACTCAGGTGGATGGTGGAGCCTCCTCCACTCCATTCGTTAACAGCCCTGCCTCTGACTTAAAACCCTAAGCCCAAGTGCCATGGATTCTAGGAAAAACCTCAGTATCAATCGGAATCCCCTTTCTAGGGATCTACATTTACCTATTCTGCTCAGGCCCTTTTACAGGAAGCAAAGGACTGAACATTTACACATGAGTTTATTTCAATCTTTAGACAAAGATTTTGTTGGGATAACTGAAGGCCAGAAGATATGTGCATTTGAAGGACTATTTTAGCCCAAAACAAATTATTAACCAAAAAAGAAACCCAAAAAAAAAAACAAAAAAAACCCTAATTTTCCCTCCTCCTAAGCTTCTTGGCAGGCAGTCAGTATTAAAATTCTAATGTTTAAGGTGCTGTCAGGTATTGCCTAAGATAAAAACCTATATTGTCGGGTAGAACAATTCTGCCCAGGGCTTTACTTGCTTAGAAAAGGTGATGATGTATCTGAAAAGTTGAGTTTCAGAAAGAAAGGAAAAAAGAGATATCCCACTTCCTCACCTCCCCACTCACACACATACTGGAAAGCAGATATTCCTCCAACATATCCAAAGGTTCCTCAGCCGTGCCAATTCAGGGACTCCTGCACTCGTGGGAGGTCAACACCACCTCTAAAGCACAGAAGAACTTCAGGCTTTGCTTCTGAAGTGGTGTCACAATATCTTCATTTTCCCTTTCTTCAAGGTTAGAAAGATCCTGAAGCTGTTAGGATTTTGAATTAAAGGCTAGACTTCAACATATACTGTTGTTAGAAATAAAAACTAAATTGTAGCAATCCCAGGTAATAGTTTAGGTATGCTATCCCTTCAAAATCAACTGAGACTTGCAAATGAATGACTACATATGGACCACTATTCCTTTATGATATACCATACAAATACTGGAGAAAATTATGGACACCACCATCCAAGTCATTGAGATTAGCACTAATTCTAGGTGGTAGGCCAACGCTCAGATACTTCCACGTGGAAGCCTCCCACATCTCCTCCCCATAGCCCTGTTCTATTCTTCTCTCTAAAGTCTAGGAGTTCAGTGTTGAAAAGAGTCTTGTTAGAGAAAGAAAATCTACAGAGTTTACCTTGATGATCCTTTTTGACCACCCATGGAAATCAAAGTAGTAATTTGCCAATTCTTGGCATCTGGAGCTGTTTAGGGCAAGCGTATTATGTTCAACCGCCTTATGTCTGGTGCCGAGATGAACCTAAAGACATAAAAGACCTAAAAATATCACAACCCTACATAGAGACTTATTTTGGATATACCTGAGATTTATCAATACCAATTTTATAGAGTGGTTGTGAAGATTAAGTAGGACATTTTAAGCAATGAGTTCACAGTGAGCCCTAAATAAATGTTATTTATTATTTTTAAGTCAGTACTTTTCTGCATCATTTCCAGGGCCCCTGATTAACCGGAAGGTTCCCTGACCTCTGGTAGTGAAAGTGATGATGAAAGCAACCAAGGAAGCCCAGCAGAAGCCTATTAAGGGGCTGGGTGTAAGCAAAGGAATGGACTGTTTTACTCGTCTCATCCTGTAGCTCTTGCTTGAGCATATGACGTGAAGAGGAGATAAGATGGACCTGCCACTGAATTAGGACCTTAATCTGTAGCACCCCCTCCCCAAGTTACTAACCCCTGTTAGAAGAGGGAATACTTCTACCTCTATAAATGTAAATGAAGCAACGAAAAGAATTAGAGGTTCATATGCATTAACAAGCTTCTTTGAGACTGCAAATATTTCCATTCTTAACTCTCTAAAGAACTTACATATTACTGTGGATTTTTTTACATCACTAGTTCTTTCTTAAATATCTATTTCCATTTTGAACAGGGTATAGTATATAAATATAGTCATAAAAATTCAAATAATACAAATAAAGTCAAAGCATTGTTAATTCTTTATTGATTTGTTTGTGCATCTTCCTCTGTCACTAGTTTATGAGCTCCTTAAGTGCTTGAAGAAACCATATATTATTCTTTCCTTGTTACCAGAAAGAAGAATACATATTGGCATATAATAGAGGAGTGATGGTCTGTTGACTGAGTGAAGGAATGAATACATAAGAAAATGAAATTACTTTCTCCAACTGAAGCTGCCTGCAGGGAAGGAGAAATGAAGACTAATTTTTAAATGTTGAGTGTCACGTGGGACGCTAGGTCCTGTGCGGTGAGTCAAAATGGAGCTGTCCTGGACAATTAGGAATCTTCAGGAGGGCTCTGAGCCACTGGGTAGTAGAGACAGTTCACATCTGGGATAACCTTGCCACAGTTCTTGCTGTCAAACATTTCCCTTCGTGCTACTGAGAAAAACTCAGATACATTAGGCCTTTCCTTCATTTCATTTTAAGATGTTATTCTCTTTTCTGTATTTATAAAAAACACAGGGGAAAAAAGCTAAGAAGAATGTATAATAGCTGCCAGTGAATAAAATAACACATAATTGGAACTTCCGTGCTGGTGCAGTGGTTAAGAGTCCTTGGTCCCAATGCAGGTGGCCCGGGTTTGATCTCTGGTCAGGGAACTAGGTCTCACATGCATGCTGCAACTAAGAGTTCGCATGCCACATTTAAGGAGACTACAAGCCACAACTGAAGGAGCCTGCCTACTGCAAATGGGGAACCCACATGCCACAACGGGGGAGCCCTTGAGCCACAACCAAGGACCCTGCCTGCTGCAACTGAGACCCAGTGCAACCAAATAAATAAATAAATAAATATAATTGAAAAAGAACCCATAAGTAAATAAGGAAACAATTTCGGGGGTGTGGGTAGTAAACTAAGGCTCTGCATTAAATAAAGAAATCTAATACGAATGCCCTTTCCTCTCAACTCTATAGTGACTTGGAGAACATTTTCTTCAGTACTCTATCAGTGACGGGCTTTATGCTATGAAAATCTCACAACCTATGCTTCTGGAATGGTCTTAATGTCCAATATAAGAAAAGAACTCATTACTCACAACTGATACCAAGTAACTGTTTCATACTCTTTCCAGGACCATCTGTAATATCTGAGTGGTACGTGAAATGGCTGCAGGGTCCGCAAACTAAAGAATGTCTGACACAAAATCATTTCAATCCCAGGAAGTACAGCCAGGATTGAAGAGGGTGTTAAACAGATTACAGAGGTGGGAGGTAGTGTACCTGGAGTCCCATCTGAGGAGAGTTCTCAGATTCAATATAGGTGAAATCAGTGAGAAAAGAAATATGGGTGAGAATAGGCAGCGAGGTCAGTAGGAAGTAGCTAGAGCAAGAAGCCAATCAGAGAAGACACACAATTATAAAGGGAAAGGTCTGGGAAATCTAAGCCTCACTCACTTATTCAGAGGAATTGAAAAGGTCCTTAACATAATGAAATGTTAATTCTGGGGAAGTAAAATTGGATGGCATGTTGATATGGAATAAGGTTTCTACAATGCATTAAAGAATATTTAACCATTTTCTGGAATCTGAAGGGAGTTCTGAATAGGCAGTTTGAGAGTGATGAGGATGATGAAGACTCCTTTATCTTACATCTGACCAAACTTTGTCAAGCTCGAGACTTCCCTGGTGGCACAGTTGTTAAGAGTCCGCCCACCACTGCAGGGGACACGGGTTCGATCCCTGGTCCAGGAAGTTCCCACATGCCGCAGAGCAACTAAGCCCGTGTGCCACAACTACTGAGCCTGTGCGACACAACTACTGAAGCCCGCGTGCCTAGAACCCGTGCTCCACAACAAAAGAAACCATCACGATGAGAAGCCCACACACGGCAACTAAGAGCAACACCCGCTCGCCACAAATAGAGAAAGCCGGCACGCAGCAACAAGACCCAACACAGCAAAAAAAATGATAAATTAATTAATTTTTAAAAAATTGTCAACCTCACACATTTAAAATCCACATAAAAGTAAATAAAAGGAAGACTCCTGTGAAGATTTCTTAAATTAAAGGGCAGCATAAAATGACATGGGGTTTAACATCAGTTAAGTTTGGGTTTGGCCTCTAGTTTCCACGTTTACTGTCATGAACCCTAAGTAAGTCACTTAACCATCCTGAGTTCGAGTTTCTTCATCTAGCAAAAAAGAAACAACTGGGGAACTGGGGAATCAGTGGAGCAGTGCATCTGAGAGCATTCTGTACACCACAGTGCTGTACAAACGCTGGCCTTTTTTTTTTTCCCCCTGGGATCTTAGTTCCCAGACCAGGGATTGAACTCGCGCCCTCAGCAATGAAAGTGCACAGTCCTATCCACTGGACAGCCAGGGAATTCCCGATGGCCTATTAGTTTTAAATTCAGCACATCATCCCAGTAGAGTGGGGAATTCCACATTTGGACCCACCTTCACTGGAGATGTGTGAAACAGTTGCTTCTGGTCGCATGCCTTTTGGGCTCTGTGGGCATCCCTTGCTGAATAAAACTTGATGATGGCAGAGAACACAGGACAGGCCACTGCTGCGTTTGGGAAGACTCAGACCGAATACAGAAGGCCAAACCGGGAGAAGACTGTGAAGAGAGAATGCTGCAGGGCGGTCCCACGCTAAGAAAGTGCAGTAAATTTCAGGTCCAGGAAACCAAACCGCCCATTCCCTTATATTCCCCCAGCCCTTCGCACAGGTAACTGTGGTGAGCCTGGAACTCCAAACACTTCTCATTTCATGAACAAGTTTCCCTCTGAAATCCTAAGCTTCGAGAAGCATTAGGAGGCAAAGACTTCTGTTGGGAACTATCTCTCAAAAGTCTATGGGGGAGAGCTGACTGCTCAGGTCGTCTCTAGAACTAAGATTCCTCTCAGCGGAGACCACAGGCAAATGAGGTACTGAAGCAGTACCCCAGGGAGCCCAGTTACTGGGGCGCGGGGCGGCTTCCTCCACCTCTCCCTCTGCTCCGGCTCGTCTCACTTGCAAGGCCTTGGCTGTGGGTTGAGAGCTCAGCTCCCACAGCAGCAGGGTTTTGTCACCCCCAATGGGAACCGCAAAAGATACCAACTGCACCATCCTATCGTCACAGCACGTGCGCGGCTCAGGGCGCAAGCGGACTGCGCCAGAGAACGCGTGCCCGCGCTTTTTAAAAAGTTAGTGCCAATAAATCTAATATATAGAAAAACAGTTGAAAGCCCCTAAGTGTTTTGTAGATAGAAAAGCTTGAGATTCAGAGCAAGTTCAGAGCTTGAGAGTCTAAGAATAAGCTAGCTCTCCATTCCATTAGAAGTGCTAGGTAGCAGCTTCTGGTTATGGAACCCGAAATTCTCAGGCTCCAAATAGGACATAAAACAGCATCACTTGTACTCTTTATAAAATTGCAGAAACAAACAAAATAAACAAAAATATATTTACACCTGTCCTATAAGACAAAGGGTACTTGAGACCTAATGTATATAAAATCAGTTTACAAACTGTGAGGCACTATATCAATAAGTTCTCATTTGCAGAGAGCACAGCATAGGATATGAGGCCATTAATGTTAATTCCCTTCCCCCTTTCATTCCTTTCTCTTGTTCCTTTATGTATGCGGATCCGTTACATTATTAAGCTAACAATGTAACTGAGATATTATTAGCTTAATAATGTAAACAAGAATCTGATTTTTAGCCAGGGGGTAATTCTTAGAAACTTAGGGAGCTCGAACTCTCAATTAATGAATTAAAAGAATGCAATTACATCATTAATTTTAAAATGTATCATCATTGATTAAAAATAAAAATTAAAACATTAAATTAAAAATTTATTATCCCGCAATTGAGACTCACCACAACGTGTGACGTCTGTCAGGCATTCACTGTCACAACGCAGCTTGACTGTCTTTCAGACAACCTCAATAATATTTTTAAATTGGCAGAGGCAGCAGGCCATAAGGCTAGGTAAGATCCTATAAATGGAAACACAGGTAATTAAATTTGTGGCAAAAGAGTTACTTGAGTAGGTAGAAGAGGTAGGCCAAGGCCACCACAGACCAGTGCAAAAAGGAGTTCTTGGGGCATATGGACTGCAGAACTGGATAGGGGCCGGTTTGCCAATTCCTGCTCTTGACTGTTGTAAATAAACATAGAGGAGGAGAGAGGTGCCCAACAGAAGGATTAGAATGGCAGTAGGTATGGTATGCCTAGAAAAAAGGGAATAGGGATTAGAATTGGGTGACATTGATCTGTGGTTTAATTCAGAATTATCTCCTTCTAACCCGAAATCCTCACTTTGGGTTGAGAGTACACAGGAAGAAGGCAGACTTCTAAGAAGAGTCTGAATAAGACCGCACCTTCTGGAGTCCCTTTCTCAGGTCCTATTTGTGAGTAGTAATATATTAGAAATTATTCTAGTAATAAAAATGCATCGTGTGGTTAAACAATAACAGAGATCACATTGGCCAAATCTGGACAAAAGGAACATTCGAAAGAATAACATTACCATTATAATAAGTTATAACATAGTTAATTGAAAAAGAAAGCACATGAGTTCATAATGATACGCAAAATGAAAAGTGGGGGACCTCTTCTTTATAAAATAATGTCAGCTAATAAATGCAAAAGGAAAGATAGAATTAGGAAAATGTCATTTTGCATCTATCAATGTAATAATCGATTCACACTAGGATTATCATTGATGCACAGTTGGGTGAAGAGTTGTTTGAAAGTAGGATCTTCACTGATTCCAAAGTATCAACCCACATATGATTTATCAATTACCAAGGGGAAAAATAACTTTACAATGGAGAGATATGGAAGATACCACCTTAATCAAGTGATCAAACTTAGTACTGGGACACCTGAAGTGATGAAGTATGAAGAATACATCACCTATATAGTATTCTTCCCCAAAATATTTCCTTTGAACCTAATGATGAAACAGACAAATACTGATTGTGGGGCAATTTCACGACAACTGGCTTAGATTCTTCAAAAACACCAATGTCATAAAAGACCAAAAAAAAAAAAGTGCTAGGGAAATATTCCAGATTAAAGGAAACAAAGGCATGACATGCAATTCCTGATCTTTAATTGGACCCTGTATCAAAACAAAACAGACTTAAGGAATGTTATTGGCTTCTGGTCAAGATGAAGTTACAAGGACCATTTAACCTCCCACCTGAAACAATGAAAACATCAGACAGAACATATGAAACAACAGTTTTCAAGAAACTGGACCTCAGGCAATAAAGTTCAGTGATCCCCAGGAAATGGGAAATAAATGAAGTGATCCCTATAATTGCCCTAACTTACTTCTCTGAGAGAGTGCCCTGGTCATCGTACAGGAAAGAGAAGTCCAGGCAGAGACTGGTGGACTCCCTGACTGACGAAATGGAGCTGACAGTCTGGGAAAACCAAGGTAACTAGAGTTCAAAAAGCAGAGTATCAGAGACAAAAGAAATGCACAGACAAAGAACTCTGGAGATATGCAGAGGGATCTCTTGAGAATTCAACAAAGTATTTGTCAGTACATTTGTGTGAGGAATTACTTGATACCAGGAAAAGGACCACATGAAAGGATTAATAATAAGAATAACTGGATATCACACAAGGTTGTAGGAATAGTACCTGTTCTTACAAGTCAGACTGGAAAACCTCATGATACTCAGAAAGGACTTGTCTCAGTAGTTGCAAATAATGTGCTCCAGACTAAAGGGTACTTGGACTCCTACCCAACGAATCTTAAAAGCTAGACCTAAAAGAATAAAATTGTTTTGAGTAACTTAATTTCACCCAAAACAAAGCCCAAGCATTTTACAGGAATATAAATATATATATCACACAATAAACTAAAGCTCACAATATCTGGGATCATATGAAAAACTGTCAAGCATGCAATGAAGTAGGAAAATATGACCCATACTGAGGCGAAAAGGCAATCAATCAGAACTAACATAAAATCTATACAGATGTTAGAAGTGACGTTAAAGAATATTTAAAAAGTTATTATACATGAAGAAAAGTTATTATAACTGTATTTCATATGTTAAAAAAACCCAGACTATACACTGAAAATGTTAAGTATAGGCATGGAAAATGTAAAACAGACCCAAATTGAGCTTCTAGAGGTGAAAAACCATGTGTAAATGAAAAAGACATTGAACGAGCTTAATGGGAGATTAGACACTGCAGAAGAAACGGTAAGTGAGCATTAAGGCATAGTTAACAGAAACTATCCAAAATAAAACAAAAAGAGTAACAAAACAAAACAACAACAAAAATGAATAGAGCATCAGTGAGCTGTGCAACAACTTCAAGTCGCCTAATACATGTGTACTTAGAGTCCATGAAGAAGAGGAGAAATACAAAAATTTGAAGAAATAATAGCCATAATTTTCCCAAATTGGTAAACTCTATAAAGCCACAAAGTCAAGAAGATCAATGAAATTTAAGCATAAGAAATATGGACAAAACTACACAAAGGCACAAAAAATAATCAAATTACTCAAAACCAGCAATGAAGAGAAAAATATAAAAGCAGCCAGAGGAAAAAACTACACAATACATGCAGAGGAAGAAAGAAAACAATGACAGCAGAATTTTTGTTGGAAACAATGTAAATGAGATCTCAGTGGAATAACATCTTTAAAGTAGTGAATTGAATTCTATCAAGCTAGAATTCTATACCCAGATCTGTCAAAGCAAAAGCAAAATAAAGACTATCTCAGACATACAAAAGCTGAAAGAATTCATTACTAGTAGAATTTCACTATAAGAAATTTTAAAATAAGTATTTTTAAGCAGAAGGAAAATGACACCAGATTGGAATATGGATCTACACAGAAGATTAAGAATACAGGAATAGGGACTTCCCTGGTGGTTCAGTGGTTAAGAATCTGCCTGCCAATGCAGGGGACACAGGTTTGATCCCTGACCTGGGAAGATCCCACATGCCGTGGAACAACTGAGTCCATAGCCAACAACTACTGAGCCTGCACTCTAAAGTCTGTGTGCCACAACTACTGAAGCCCATGCACCTGGAGCCTGTGCTCTATAACAAGAGAAGTTATCCAATGAGAAGACAATGCACTGCAACGAAGAGCAGCCCCTGCTTGCCACAACTAGAGAAAGCCCAGGCAAAGCAACAAATACCCAACGCAGCAAAATAATAAATTTTTAAAAATACTTAAAAAAAATTTTTAAAGGATTTTAGTCATTCAATATATGTCTCTGAACACAATGGAAATAAATTAGAAGTTAACAAATCTGAAAAAGCTCCAACTATTTGGAAACTAAACAACACACTTCTGAATAACTTTGTGGTCAAAGAAGAAATCAAAAGGGAAATCAGAAACTATTTTGAATTCACTGAAACTGAAAACCTAATATGTCAACATGTGGGATATTGCTAACGCTGTACTCAGCTTCCTCAACTTCCACCTTGATCTGGGAAAACGAGAGCAAATTAATCACAGAGTAAGAGAAGAAAGAACACAATAAAGATCAAGGTAGAAAGAAATAAAATGGAAAACAGAAAAATACTACAGATATTAAAAGGATAATAAGAGAATATTACAGAATACTTTATACCAATAAATTCAAGATGAAATGGAAAAATTCCTTGAAAGACATGCACTACTGAAGTTTCTTAAAGAATAAAGGTATTAAAGAAATTGGATGTGCAGTTTAAAGCCTTCCAACAAAGAAAGCTTCAAGTTCAGGTGGCTTAACTGATAAATTCTACCGAACATTTAAGGAATAAAATAATGCCAATGCTACAACAACTTTACCAGAAAGTTGAAGAGAAGGGAATATTTCCCAACTTTTTTATAAGGCCAACTTTCACTGTATCAAAATTAGACAATGACATTACAAGAAAACTATAGGCCAATACCTCACATGAACACAGAGACAAAAATTCTTAATAAAATTTTAGCATATCAAATCCAGTAATATATAAAAAGATGATACATCATGACCAAGTAGGGTTTATCTCAGGAAAGAAAGGTTGGTTTAATATTTGAAAATCAATTTACCTAACTTAGTACACTATAAAAAAGAAAACGCAGGACATCTCTGGTGGGGCAGTGGTTAAGAATCCACCTGCCACTGCAGGGGACATGGGTTTCAGCCCTGATCCGGGAAGATCCCACATGCCACGGAGCAACTAAGCCCGTGCACCACAGCTACTGAGCCTGTGCTCTAGAGCCTGTGAGCCACAAATACTGAGCCCATGTGCCGCAACTAGTGAAGCCTGCTCACCTAGAGCCTGTGCTCTGCAACAAGAGAAGTCACCGCAATGAGAAGCCAGCATACTGCAACAAAGTTTAGTCCCTGCTCACCACAACCAGAGAAAGCCTGCATGCAGCAATGAAGACCCAATGCAGCCAAAAATAAATAAACAAATTAAGAAAAGAAGGGAAAAATCACATAATCATTGCAATAGATGCAAGAAAAGAGAATCTAACATCCATTCCTGATTAAAGAAAAAAAAACTCTCAGTAGAATAGGAATGGAAGGAGACTTCCTGAACTTGATAAATGACTTCTACAAAAAAACCTAACATCATATTTAATGGTGAAGGACAAAGTACTTTCTCTTCAGGATCAGGACAAAAGCAAGGATGTCTACTCTCATTACTTCTATTTGACATTGCACTGAAGGTTCTAGCCAGTGCAATAGGGCAACAAAAAATAAGAGATATTCAGAATGGAAAGGAAGAAGTAGAACTATCTTTATTTACAGATAACATGATTATGTAGCAAACCTGATAGAAACTACAAAAATGCTACTGGAACTAATAAATGAGTTTATCAAGTTTGCAGCATACAAGATCAACATACAAAAAGATTAATTTATCTCAACCAACAATCAGAGATCAAAGTTTTTTAATACTACTTATAATAGAATGAAACATATAAAATACTTAAATAAATCTGACAAAAGATGTAAAAGACTTGCACACTGAAAACTGAAAAATATTGCTGGGGGAAATTAAGGAAGACCTAAATAAATGGAGAGATATAATGTATTCATGGATCTGAAGATTCAATTTTGTTAAGACATCAATTCTCCCCAAATTGATTTATAGATCAAAATCCCAGTAGGCCTTTCTATAGAAATTGACAAGCTAATTCTAAAATTCATATGGAAATAAAATTTAGAATAACTAAAACAACGTTGAAAAAGAACAAAGTTGAAGAACTAACAGTAACTGATTTCAAGGGTTATGAAGCTACACTTTCAAGACATTGTGATAGTAGGGTAAAGATAGAAAAAAAAAATCAAAGGAACAGAATGTAAAGTTCAAAAGTAGAGAGATGTGGACAACTGACTTTCAGGTTCAAAGGCATTTAAGTGGAGAAACGATAGTCTTTTCAACAAATGATGCTGGAACAATTGAATATCCAGGTGCAAAACCAAACCAAAAAAAAAAGAACTTCCATCCAAACCATATACAGAAATGAACTGAAATTGGTTCAGAGATCTAAATGGAAAACATAAAACTTCTAGAAGAAAACAGGTGAAAAATTTTATGACCTTGAGTTAGGCAAAATTTCTTAGATACAACACCAAAAACATAATGCATAAAAGAAAAAAATAGATAAATTAGACACCATCAAAATTAAAAATTTCTGCCCTGCAAAAGACACTCCTGAGAGAACGAAAAGATGAGTCACAGAATGGGAAAAAATACTTAGCAACTTACATATTGGATAAAGGACTAATTTCCAGAATATATAAAGAACTCTCAAAACTCCAGAAAAATATAGATAAAAGATTCAAAGATATACACATGGAAAATAAGCATATGAATAGATGTTTGACATGATTAATCATTAGGGATGCTACAGTGAAATACAACTACACACCTATTAAACTATCTAAAATTAAAAATACTGAGCATAGCAAGTGTTGGCCGCAACGTGAAGAAAATGCAACTCTCATACACTGCTGGTAGAGATGTAAAATGATCAGACCAGTATGGAAAACAGGTATTTTTAAAAAAATACCACATACACTTACCAATGATCCAGCCATTCTACTTGCAGGTATTTACCCAAGAGAAATGGAAGTATACATCCATACAAAGACTTGTAAGCAAATATTCATAGCAATATTATCTGTTATAGACAAAGACTGAAACAACTCACATGTCCATCAATGGTGAATAGATAAATTGGGGTTCATCCATATACTGGAATACTATTCAGCAATAAACAGAAATGAATTACTGATATATACATCAATATGGATGAAGATTAAAATAATCATGCTGAGTTAGAAGCCAGTTAGAAAAAAGTATACAGTGTATGATTCTATTTACATAAAATTCTAGAAAATGCAAACAGAATGCAGATCAATGGTTGCGTGGCGATTGGGAAGGGCAAGGAACGATAGGAAGGAAGAATTATAAAGAGACATTAAGAAACTTCCTGACGTGATGGACATTTTGATTTTGGTGATGTCTTCATGGTGTGTACGTATGTGTGTGTGTGAAAACAGATTACTGTATGTCAATGATACCTCAAAAAGCTGTTAAAACAAATGATATTATATGAGAGAGACAATTGGGGTAATTTGAATAGCAAGTCTTTATTAGGTAATATTATTGTGTAGGAATTTAATTTCTTCAATACTGTGTGTTAACAGTATTGTAGTTACATAGGGAAATAAGTTTTAATATCCAGAGAGGAGGGTATCTACCTGACAAGAGAGGGATCGCAATTGTGGCAGATGCTGTGGGAGGCTGAGGAAGATGAGGTTAGAGCAGTGACCAATGTGTGATGGCGTGGTGAAGACACTCATTTGTCAGCTGACCTGACAAAGACGGTTGGAACAGACTGCTAAATGCAGGGCCCTTTCCACATACTAATCTCATGCAATCCCCTTAACTAGCCTTGGCATAAGAGAAAGTTTCTATTAGCTTGCCATATTGGAGGGGTGATGGCACAATTTAAGGTGCAGTAAGTTGTGTAATAAGCTGTCACAATAGGGTCCTACAGAAATAGTTTTTTAAACTGCAAAAAAATGAAAGTTGACCCTTCCCTCAAAACATATATGAAAATTAACTCAAAATGAATCATAGACCTAAATGGAACTATACAACTTCTGGAAGAAAACACAGGAGAAAATCTTTATGATTTTGGATTACACAATGGGGTCTCAGAAAAAGATTTCTTAGATAAGACACAGAAAAGCACAAACCATCTAAGAAAAATTGCTAAGGGCCTTCCCTGGTGGTTAAGACTCCCAGTTCCCAATGCAGGGGGCCCATGTTCGATCCCTGGTCAGGGAAGTAGTTCCCACATGCATGCCTCAACTAAGAGTTTACATGCACAACTAAGAAGACCATGAGCCGCAACTAAGGAGTCCATCTGCTGCAACTAAGACCCAGCACAACCAAATAAATTAAATAAATATGAAAAAAATTGCTAAATTAGAGTTCATCAAACATTTAAAACTTCTAGTCTTCAGAGACACTTTAATACAATGAAGATAAGTCACAATCTGGGAGAAGATATTTACTAAACACATCTCTGAAAGAAAGGACTTTTTCCATTGCTTTTTATATAAAGCCCTCTTAAAACTCAATATAAATATCCAATTAAAAACTGGATTTGAACAGACACTTCATTTAAAAAGATATTTGCACATGAATAGACACTCAACATCATCAGCTATTACAGAAATGCAAAATGTGGCAAAAACCACGAGATGCAACTACACACCTACTAGAAATGCTAATTATTTTTAAAAAACATATATAAGGATCAGGTGATGATGTGGATCAACTGCAACTCTCATAGACTGCTAGTGAGAAAGCAAAATGGCACAGGCACTTTAGAAAACTGTTCAGCGGTTTCTTAAAAAGTTAAATATGCACTTAGCAATCCCACCCTTAGGTATTTTACCTCAAAGAAATGAAAACATATGATCGCACAGAACATATGTTCACACACACATGTGAGTGTTTTCAGAGGCTTTGTTCATAATAGCCAGAAAACTAGAAAAAACTCAAATGTTCATCAAACGATGCATGTGTAAACAAACTGTGTATCCACACAACTAGAATACTACTCAGCAATAAAAAGAATGAACTACTGACAGGTGCAGCAAAACAGATGAATCTCCAAAGAGACTGGTAAGTGAAAGAAGCCAAAAACAAAAGGCTATATAACACATGCTTTCAGTTATAAGATATTCTGGAAAAGACAACATTATACGGACAAAAATCAGATTGTTGGTTGCCAGGGGCTGGTAGTGGGAGGAGGATGGATTGACTACAAAGGGACATGAGGGGTCTTTTGGGAGTGCAGAAGTCTTCTTTACCTCAAATGTGGTGGTGGCTACAGAAGTGTACATTTGTCAAAACACATCACACTGTATATTTAAAAATAGTGAATTTTGTGAAATGAAAATTATAAATAAACCTGACTTAAGAAAATAATAAAACAAACCTATAAAAACAATTGAGTGAAAATAAATGTCAGAAAAATCAACTTACAGTTCTTCCAATTCAAGGGTCATCATGAGGATGCCTTCAATTGTTGTAAGTGACACTTGTGTTGTTCCCATGTCTCTGAAGGAGAAGCCCAAACATGCATGATATAAAACCCAAAGACAAAAATTCTAAACTTAAGAAGATACTTAACATGTGATTACTTCAATTCTGGCTTCTGACTTGCCATAGATGATAATTCTAAAGAACCCTTACTGAAGAAATTTAAATTTGCATCATCAAATTAATGACCATGGTGCTGAACAGCAAAATCATTTTTTATTATCCAAACTTCTCATTTTCAATTGCATCTACCTCTCTGATCACTCAGTTAAAAAAATAATGTACCCCTTATTCCTTTTTGCTTTCTGGGTTAAATAATATTCCTACACGCATCTACATCTTCCATAACTATATGTGTTCTTCAACACTGTCCTCATTCTCTGCTGGCTGTCTTACCCGTATATATTCTTTCTTAATCCTTTTGTTTGCCAATAACTCTTATTTTCAATAACCCAGTTAAAATCTAAATTATGACGTTTTAGGCAAAATACTCAATCTCTGACGAAAGTAAAAAACAGCAGAAATTATATTTTGAGCCATGAAACTGTTGCAATACTTACAAATATTTTAATGCTGGCAATTTAAAAAGAATCTTCACCTGTTGTCAAAGGATTACGATTGAGAATTCTGAAAAATGGAATGGAATTAAAATTATCTGCATTTTCAATTACTTCCATGAAAGCTTATATTGATTTTTTTTGGTATGGAACTTGAAGGTTAAAAAAAAATCATTTTCTGTCTTTACCTCTAAATCACCCTTAGAATCTTTAAAACACTCTTTCATTGGGAACCACCCAGGTCTCTAGATGATAAAGTGGAGAAGAGAAACAAAGAAGAAAATAGAAAAAAGTGGCTAGCAAAGAAAAAATATGCCAAAGAACTTTTCAGGTTCAAAACCATCAAAGTGACTATGCTGGTAGGAAGCCCTCGCTGTGTAAAAAAGTACTATTTCTAGTGTCCTCCATAATTCAAGGTGTTTTTCTTTCACTCTACAATTTTTTTTTAAATTTAATGATTTAAACTACCCAGTTAAAGACAAAAATAGGGCTAATTCCTTGGTTCTGGAGCCTAAGAAGAAGAGATAAATCCAAGAGGAACCGGTGAAAGCCATACTCCCATCACATACTCCCATGTGTATACGTGTATCACAGCCTTTGTTACTGTGTATGTAATCACCTGTTTACTTGTCAGTCTCTTAGACTGTCAGCAACATGAGAGCAGGGATCACACTTTATTGTCATTATTATTCCTCTGCCTGACACAGTGCCTAATATTTACTAGGTATTTACTAAATGTTTCCCGAATAAATAAATAACATTTTGTTTACATATCAATAAAATAAACAAATTAATTTTGGGGAGCAAAATTTTATTCCAAAATGCTGGGATGGATTTTCTTCTTAGTACTTTCTTTCTTTCTTTCTTTTTTTTCTTAATTCTTTAAAACAAATAAGGGGAAAATAAACCCCAAAAGAAACAGGAAGAAAGAAAAGAATATCTAACTTTAGGTTAACTCTACTCAAGAATTATTAGCGTATTTTTCCAGAATATTAGAAAGATAACTATCAAAACTAGTATCTTTTGGGTTGCCAGGGATCTGTGATCAGCATTTAACAGTTAATCCGCACAGTAACCTTATGTGATAGATATATTACCCCATTGTACAAATGAGGAAACTGAGGCACAGAGAAGTTTCATAACTTGTCCTATGTCATCAAGCTAGTAAGAAGCAGAGATGGAATTTGAACTCAGTTCTGACTCTAAAGCCTGTGTTCAACCTGAACGAAAAAAAAGTCGGCGTGTTTTAAACATCTGTTACTTGAACCTTAATTTTGAGAGCACTAAATATAGAAATACCTTTTCAAACTTCATCTACCCATCTGGGAAAGCCTCTATGAGAATTATGTTTTCTCATTTTATTTTTTTATTTATTTCTCTTTTTATTTTTTCCTTAATCGTCTCCCATGACAAATATTTAATTAGCCTATGGTCATTGAGACTTCAGAGATTTTAAAAAACATTGCAGGAAAATCAGTAAAAATGATGGAGGAAGGACATCTGAAAATTCATCCCTCCATAGAAGCAACAATACCAATAACAACAACAACAAAACTGGCAAAAATGGTCAGAATCAACTTCTTCTGAACTCTGGAAATTTAACCAACAGGTTGCTGCACATTGGGAAGAAATTTATTCAAGGAAAACAAATTAATTTCTGTTAGAACAATGAGATCTGTGTTGCTTGCACTTGTCCTTGACCTTTGATCTCCATGCCAGTGGT
Organism: Monodon monoceros; assembly: GCF_005190385.1. Lineage (NCBI taxonomy): Eukaryota > Metazoa > Chordata > Mammalia > Artiodactyla > Monodontidae > Monodon > Monodon monoceros. Next base: position 55,292,087 of record NW_021703778.1, on the reverse strand, counting down.
AGCCTTGAAAAACAGCCCACATCCCTGGTACCAGAAGGAGAAGCATGGACTGGGATGGCCTTCAAAGCCTCATTCCCCAAGAACTATCATTGTTTTACATGTCTTGTGGTCCCTGGAAGACCTCACTTGAAAGGCTTGCCTGTGACCTGACTGAGAGCTGTCTAGTGAGAAAAGCCGCTTCTCAGGTGGCATTACTGGAAAACATTTTCAAGCAAATATTTTAACATGGTGGTTCCATGAGGCAATGGATATCAGTTTGCGGCAAAAAACAGTCCAACGAAAAAGCTTAAAAAGAAAAGCTGAGAAATGAGATGTCCACAAAGACTTTTAAATGTTCCAATGTATTCCTGGGAAACTGGTAGACCACAAGATATATTCCTGGGAATGTAGGAAAATAACTGTTAGCATTAATAAATGAATTCAGGAAGTTTGTAGGATATAAGATCAACATTATTTCTACACACCAGCAATGAGTAATCCAAAAATGAAATTAAGAAAACAATTCCATGTGTAACAGCATCAAAACAAATAAAATACTTAGGGAAAAATTTAACCAAGTAAGTGCAAGATTCCCACTGAAAAGTACAAAACTGTTGAAAGAAATTGAAGAAGAGCTAAATAAATATAAAGACATGCTGGATTCATGGACTGGAAGATAATCTTATTAAAATGTCGCTACTTCCCAAATCGACCTATGGTTCCACTGCAATTCCTATCAAAATCCCAGCTGATTTCTTTCCAGAAATTGCCAAGCTAATTCTAAAATTCATATGGCAATTCAAGGAAACAGAATAACCAAAACAATGTTGGTAAAGAACAAAGTGGGAGGACTCACACATCCTGGTTTCAAAACTCCGTTCAAAGCTACTGCAGTCACAGTGTGGTACTGGAATAAGAACAGACATGTATAACAATGGAACAGAAATGACAGTAGAGAAATAAACCCTCGTATTTTTGGTCTATTGATTTTCAACAAGCGTACCAAAACAATTCAATGTGGAAAGAACAGTTTTTTCAAATGATCCTGGGACAACTGTACCTCCACACACAAAATAATGAAGCTGGACTCCTACACTTCACACCATATATGAAAATTAACTCCAAATGGATCAAATATCCAAACGTTAAGAGCTAAAGCTATAAAACTCTTAGAAGAAAACACAGGAGTAAATCTTTATCACCTTGCTTTAGACAACAGTTTCTTAGATATACCAGAAGCACAAAGAACCAAAGGAAAAATACATGAATGGGATTTTATAAAATTTATAAAGTTTGTGCTCCAAAGGACACTATCAAGAAAGTGAAAAAACATATAGAATGGGAGAAAATACTGCAGGTGGGAAGAATAAGATGCAGTTGGGAGAAGAAAAGCATAGTAGTTGCTAGGTGTGACAATCTCAAAATTTTGAACTATTACAAATAAAACAGCCACCCTAAATCACCCCAAAGGGCAGACCCAAGTTTTTTTTCTTTTTAGTGTTTATGCCTTTCTAAATCTGAGAAGCTGCCAGGATTCTACTACATAGCAAAATGTGATGACAGCACCCTGAAGTGTGTCAGCTTTTGTGTGTACATAACTATCTAAAGGAAACCAATGATAGCTGACTGGGGGATCATTAGGGTTGCTCTGTGATGACAGCTCAATTTGCCTTCATAGTGTGGCCACACCTCCCTCATTGATATTCTCAACAATGGGGTAAATAATTTAATAGGGATAAGGCTTTGATTTTCCTCTTATTCTCTCTTACTCCTTATGTTCTTGGTACAATATTGATGTACCACAGACAAGGCAGCATGTGAATGTTCTCTGTCTCATTAAGTTATATAGCCTTTGTACATTGTAGAGCCCTTCAGTTTCTAAAATCTAGGAGCTTGTACTGTTAGAACCAAAGAAGTGACTAAAAGAATTTTAAAAATAAGCCATCAGTCTGGACCTGCATAGGTGAATGAAGGAGAAACATTTTAAAGTCAGAAAAAAAAGTATACTTAACATTTAGGGTTATCAACCACTGCTGGTTTTCCATAATATATTTCACTCCTGATTTTAGCTGAAAGAGATATGATTACTACCAACATTCAAAAAGTGGTACTTTATTAATTAATAAGCTCTTGGCTCATTTTTGAAGTAGATTTCAGATTTAAAATAGACTACCACACTGCTAACTACTTCACCTGATATTTGTCAATAACATAGAGGCTTCATTCCAGAAACCTGCTGACTTATAATTACCTGAAACCCGGTGATGAATCAAGGTTTTGTGGGGCCTGAGGCTCATCTACGTTGAGAAATCCTATCTAATAAAAACATGCAAAGTTATGAATACAAAAATCGCTAGGACCCTTCTCAAGACCTTGGAAGGGACCTATGCAAGTGAGGAGCCCTGAACCCTAAGCTTCATTTAATTCATGATAAATCCACCTAACCTGGAGCCCTTTTCCAAACTTATTTAATGCAGGCAAATTATAAACACCCGAGTAATATGTCATTATAGGTAGTAAAATGACTTAACTCAAGGGTGGTGTCTTCCCTTGGTGGCTTGCCTTTGGAAAGAGATGCGATAAAGCTTATGTCTCACCAAGGCAAATGTTTCCCGAATCAAATTAGCTTTGTCTATTAGAAAGACTTAGTCCAAAACTTACTATACTGTGACAATCTTTTGAAAGTAACTGTGAACGAGTTTTAGGAGTACAGTACTAATTTATTTCCAACACCAGATAGTTGATTCTTTCCCTACCTTTTTCTGTCATTTAAGAGGAACACAAATACAAAAGGAACGAGTTGGTGCCTCTTCCATTACACATCTTTTCTAAACTACCACCCATTTTCTACTTCATCACCCACCTCCCTCACCTTGTTACCCTGCTGCATAGATGCTAGAATGGCTCTCATCTATGCTTTCCCATCAACATCCATCTTTCTCCTTTCAGTATGAAAGTTTCTGGGGGAGAAAGTCCCTGCCCTATGCATCTTTGTATCCCCAGCACTCAGTACACTGCTGACACACAGTGGGCATGGCACTCAGTGAATGTTTTTGAATGAATTCATTAATTTTTAAACTGCGATTTATTTATTTATTTATTTCCACAATGTATTGTCCTGTGTTGCCTACATAACTATAGTGAAACTGATTCTTATAAGGAACTCTTGCTGTTACTGGATGTTTAGGAAAGGTGGTGAGTTTAAGACATTGTACTGATGCTACTAAAACCTCCTAGTGAAGAGACCTCATGAGCCTGCTCTCCGGTGTGCAGGCAAAAGAACAACTGACCCTTGGTGCTATCTCCCCAAGGTAGGCATCAGCAACCTAACAAGGGAAAGGAAGGAGGCCGCTAAAAATAGGCATCTGTAGGAATTGCTAATCCAGCTCCAGACACAGCCTCAACACCTTCATTAACCCAAAATGTGTGAACTGCGTGAAACTGGATTTCTGACCCACAAGACAGGTAAGAGAGTCTTTTCCAAAGCCAGGTGTAGAAGAGCTCTTTTTACCTTGAGTCTGAAATCACCTTCGGGCCATTGTACGTACCCACTATCATTTCCTTGTGTCAAGAGAAATCACAGAATTTTTGAGCTGAAGGGGTGTGAAACCCACATTTCTTATTGAAGAGTAGTCAGCAAAGAAAGTATATTGAATTAGGCTACAGCAATGTATTTTCTATAAATTTTTCACACTACAGCTGAACACAAACAATGTCCTTCTCCATACCTCAAAGTTTCCTATTGGCCATAGATAATTCACTTCAGAGATATATGCTTTTTGAAAAATAATGTTCTGGGTGGCTGGGGAGAGCCCTGTGGTGTGTGTTCAGGAATTCTTTCTGCTTTACCATTTAAAAGAGCTAATAATGTTGGGGAAGCACCCACACTTTTTGCTCCCTGAAGAATTGGGTGCTAAACTTAGTTCTTTGCAGCTCTGTGTTGCATACATTTCATGCAGTTAGGAACTTTGCACATGAGCAGGAATCAAAGTTAAATTCAAAAGTGGAACTTCATGGACCATTCGCATATTGGAGAGGCATCAGTGGGATTCCTTGACAATGCGACTTTGAGTGTATTTGCTTGGTGCCTTTTATTGCCCATGCCAAAGATCAGTACTATGGAAAGCAGAGTGTTTCATATATATGAGTTAAACAAGTCTCATGGCCTCTTTGTTCCTTAGTTTCCTCATTTGAAAAAACTAAATAAATGGCTCTCAAGACATACTTTCCAGAGTTCATACTGGGCTTACACCCAGCTAACCAATAACTGCATGATGCTTTTACACACAGTTTTTTACATGTATTCATCTTCTATTTCACTTACTACTTGTGGAAAAACTGCATTCCATGCTGGGCCTGAAATGTTCCAAAGTTCAGTTCTGTGAGTAAATTGCAACCAAGATTTCTACAAAAAAAGACACAAGCAAAAGAAGAAGAAAAATATATATTCTTTCAGAACATTTATCCTTTGGCAATAATTCTAATTTATATATGATGAAACATAACATCACTACTCTCTCCATACACTAAAGAAATCTCACTGTGGAAGATATTATGATTTATACTTTCATGATTATATATGTGGTGCATTAGATACAAAATAGTAAATGCTTATTAAATACTTGTGTTAAGTGATCTTTATTTCTCTACAAAGGCAGCAGTATTGACATTTTTGGCTGGATAATTCTTTGCTGTGGGAGGCTCTCCTGTACAGTGTTGGATGTTTTGTAGCATCTCTGGCCTCTGTCCACTAGATGCCAGTAGCATATACCGTTCTGACAAGGAAAAATATCTCCAGACACTACCAAATGTCACCTGCGTGCAAAATCACCTTGGGTGAGAACCACTGCTCTATAATGATTCACTCTGATCTGTGTAATAATTATCACACTAATCTTTGCTAGAAACAAAAAGGATTTGGTACAAAATTTTACTGGTAATTTTAATATTTCAAAATGAGTAACAAATTAATTTTATAAAAAATTAAGCTTTATAAAATTTGCAAACATAGTGAATTATATTTGCAACTTACATAAACTGCAAAAAAGGTAGTGGTTCAAATGTACATCTTTCGATAGATGGTATTTTATTGCAGGATAAATCTCTAGGAAAAGTAAAAGGAAAATATTGCCTCAATTAGCTATTAGATATCTAATTAGTAGCGATAACTAGTAGAAGTTAGAATGATAATAATAAATAAGAAGCTTTGGTCTAATCTCCGAACCTTAGGAATTACTATTTGAACCTTCCAGAGCCCCTAACCCTGCCTTCACCTCTCTTAAGAGTCTCACCTTCAGGATCTTCATAAATTAAATATACAGCTATAAATCAATAGATTTTGGAGGTAACCTTTTCTGAGGGCAGAAACATTGATTAGATTCCACCTTTTGTAGTCTCATCAAATTCTAGATTATGAGCTCAAAGTTTTCATCTCTATATATTATAATTTCTCATATTAAAAGGAATATTCTTATATTTACACACTCCCCAGTATAGTTGTTTTTCTAGGCCAATTCATTACCAGAAGAAATAAAAGATAACCTTTCACACAACTTGAAAGGAAGTTACTCCTATCATTAATATGTAATGTTAATTCAGGATTACACTTTCTATCATATTGACTTTTATTCGAAAATACCTACTCTGGACAATAGCTGACTATCATATTTCCATTGATTCCAGCTTAGTCTCTCATTTCACCTGGATAGGTGTAACTGTCTTCTGACTGGTGTTTCCATCTCTACCCTCTCCCTTTCTAAGCCATCCTCCACACGATCACCAGATTAACTCTTTGGAAGCGGTTCTCAAATACCAGCATCTCTTGTGAGCTTATTGAATATACAAATATTCAACCAACTCTGGACCTCTTCAATCAGTAACCGTAGGGGTGGAACTTGTGTTTTCACAAGCCCTCCAAGTGGTTGGTTCTGTTGCAGGCTAAAGCTTGTCCTAAAGCACTGCTGTGGTAACATGCTAGCTTGGCATGTTATCCTTGGCTTGGCCTCCAAAGCCCTAGATGATCTGGCTCTAATCTCCTACTCTTCCCACTTGTACTCTACAGGTACTCAGAATATTTTTCCTGTGTTTTGCCTTTCTCCCACTTTCCTTTTGCAACCTTATTCTTCCCAAGATGTCTGTCATTGATACCCAATGGCCCTTCGTGCTCCCATTTAAACAGCATTGCTCTAATAACATCTTCCCTGATCCAATTTGAAGTCTTTTTTTCCCTCTTTTGTGCTCCAATACCAACTTGTAGCTCTCTTTCCCCATATTCATTCCTTTCTTTAAATATAGCTATTTTTGCAACCCATTTCCTCTGAGCATAAACTCCTTCAAAGTATGGACTAGATCCTGCTTCTGTACATCGTCTATCATGTTTAAAGCCAATGCGTGGACATGAAGCAAACTCAAATATTTATAAAATCAACAAATAGCTGGGGAGTGAATAGAAGGAGGAAATGACTCTTTTAAAAGAAATGTAGATTTATTACTTCATGGTGCCTCCATAGCACTTTGTCATTATGGTTTGAGCTTATTATATGTTCATTTTACCTATGAGATCATGAGTTGCTAAAAGGAATCCTGTCTTACCCATCTTCATGTTTACAACAGTAGGCATGGTGTGTATTAGCATAATCTTTTTTCGCTTTTTTATTGATTGGCATTTTTTTTAAAGAATGAGAATACTTATGCTAACATAAAATAATCAGATTATAAAGTATTTCATAGTAGAAGTAATGAAGGGCCTAGTCCACTGAGCAGTTATCTTATTTGTTTTTCTGCAAACTGTGTTTGTAAGGTTTGGAGCCCAGATGGCAGAGAAGAGACTAATATAAAGGTGATTGCCCCTTAATGCTTGGAATGTTTGAAAATTAAAAGAACTATTTTTCGGGTCATGTGAGGCCCTTTATACCCATTTCCCTTAAGCCTTTTATATTTGCAAGAAGAATCTATTTGCTAAAGAGGATCATTAATTGGCCTAATAAGGAATAATGACATACACAGCTTTGGATGCCATGGACAAAGGACAAGAACTGAGCTTTTATAGTAAAAAACACAGTTATCTCCTTATCCCTAAATAAAAAGAAATACTAGGCAAGCGTTTCCTCTTTGATAAAGAAGCTGGAGAGGGAACTCCCTGGCGATCCAGGGGTTAGGACTCGGTGCTTCCACTGCTGGGGACGTGGGTTCAATCCCTGGTCAGGGAACTAAGATCCCACAAGTCGTGTGGTGTGGCCCTAAAAACAAAACAAACAAACAAACAAAAAAAACAGAAAACAAAAGGCTGGAGAGATTTTTGTTAGGGGCATTTCTGATATGCTTATTTAGCGTGAACATTTCTAAATACCATTTAACCATCATCTTAAACATTCTTAATATCAGTATCACAGTTCATACATTGAAATCCTTAACAACAGTTTTTTCTTGTGGTAACTTAATGTGTTCCTGACCGTACTGATTTTTTTTTAGGATTTGTTTTTGATGTGCACCATGTTTAAAGTCTTTATTGAATTTGTTATAATATTGCTTCTTTTTTTTCATGTTTTGGGTTTTTGGCCATGAGGCATGTGAGATCTTAGCTCCCTGACCAGGGATCGAACCCGCACCCCCTGCATTGGAAGACAAAGTCTTAACCAGTAAGCCGCCAGGGAAGTCCCTTTACAATACTGTTTACATAATTCATCTGCTTAAATATTTAATACTTAAATGTTAATTTAATTTAGATTAAATTATCAAAGCTATGAGTTAATGGCATTCATATTAATGTAAATGTTCTATATTTTCTTGTCCTGCAGGTGACAATTTGAGGTTAACTTTAATTCCTCTCATTTCACTAAACCAACTTTTTCAATCCTTTTCTGTAAAGGCCAGATAAGTAAATATTTTAGGCTTTGCAGGCCACATACAGTCTCCGTCACATAGTTTTCTTCTTTTTTCTTTTTTCTCATTTACAGCCCTTTAAAAATCACTTTTAACTTATGGGCTGTATAAAAATGGACTGTGGGCCAGATTTGATCCATAGGTCATAAACAAAATGTAAATACAGATGGAGACTATATGAACACTTATATAACAAGGTTCATATGGGAGTCTATAATTGCTGAGACCTCATTACCACTTTTCCTCTACAACTAAAGGGTATTTTTCTATCTATACCTTGTCTATATAGTTAAAAAATTAAAAATGAATAGGAGATATTTAGCGCTAGTGATGGGCTGGGGCTCTACACAGACTTACAGAATTGCAGAATTTAATTGCTAAAATAAATTGAAGACATTATCTCACTTGAACCCCTTAATTACTGTATAGATAATCTACTTTATAGATAAGAACTCATAAATAAATATGATTAACTTACAAATATTAGAGGGATAGCAAGCCTTCAAATGAGTTCTTATGTAATTCAGTCAAATCATTTTCACTGAGAATTCTGAAAAATGAAAAGGTTGTTTCTGGATCAAAATGCAAAATAACTACAACTATATACTACATTGGACTAACTCCTATATGTGGAGGAAAGCTGGGTAATGGTGCCACCTAAACAACATAATTCTTATTTAATTTAGGGATGGTGATTTCTGCTCTGTTTCCATTTAAACCTTCTTTTCACATCCTCCTTTGTGTCCATCTCTCTCCATCATGCATGTGCTTACGCGCGCACACACGCACACGCACACACACACACACACACACACACGCACACCACCCACTCTTCCCACCAAATCATATAGTTAATGCCTACTCTCTAGATCAGGAAGTCTCGGTTAAAACCCTGCTCTTGGTTGCACCAACGTTGCAGCGCTTCCCTTCCCTACTCTCTTTCCCCAAACCTTATTGAGAAGTCCCACACAGAACTGTATCAGGGCAAATGAGGCCATCTGATTTTTCCCCCATTACAAACTTTTTGAAAACTAAAATGTGCATAAAATATACATAACTGTTCAATAATTCAATTGAACAACTGCTCAACTATTTAGTAATTACAAAACATATGCCCAAGTAGCGCCATTCACGTCAAGAAAGAATCCTGCCAGCATCCCAGAAGCCCCCTGTGTGCCCTTTTCCAATCACAACGCTCTCTCTGACTTCCTAGAGGGAACAATTATCCTCACTTCAGTAATAATTTCCTTGCTTTTTAAATGTGGTTTTGCCTTTTCGCTATCAGCCAAAAACAACGCAGTTTAGTCTTGCTTCTTCTTGAACTTTATATAAGTGGAATCATATTATATGTATTATTTTCCACATGGCTCTTTTTATTCAACATTATTTTGTAAAATTATTTTATTTTTGCCTGTAATATGTAGTGTTGCATGTCCAACTACATGAGGATTCTGAGTATTTGAAAGTGGCTAATGTGACTAAGGAGTTGAATTTTTAATTTAATTCATTTCAATTATTTTAAAATTAAAATTAAAACTGATACTCAATGTAATTATTGGAAAATGTTTATGTTAGCAAAATTTTCATGTGTGATACTACATTTTCGACTGTAAATTTTATGAAATCTAAATACCAATCAAGTATTTGTAATAAAATTTAGCAACCAAATTGTGATTTCAAAGAGTTAGTATGGGAAAAAAATGTAGATCCTCTCATTAGTTTTTATATTGATTACATGCAGATATGATAATACCTTGGATATTTTTAAATACTTAGTATGAAAAAAATGTAGAATAGCTTATTAATAATGTATGTAATGATTACATGTTAAAATGATAATATTTTGGATATAAGGGTTAAGTAAAAGATATTAACATATATTTCATCTGTTTCATTTTACTTTTATTTTTAAGTGGCTACCAGAAAACTTAAGATTACTTATGTGGCTTGCATTATGTTTCTGATGAAGTATATGACTTCTAAGTATGATTATACCACACTTTACTCATTCAACTGTTGGTGTATACTGAGATTTTTCTAGTTTTTATTTATTAAAGACAATACTGCTTTGAAACTTCTTGTATTTGTATCCTGATACATATTTGCCTGAGTTTGTCTAGGATGTAATAGGGATACAAAATTGTTTCCTAAGAAGTTGTGCTATTTCAAGTCGGCAGATTGAAGCATGTCATGTCTCCACCCCTTCAACTTCCACCAAAATCCTTAAGAATGATAGAAAAGATATAACTTAAAAATCACAACCTTAGCTCAATGTGTGGGAGCAGCTCCCCTACCAGAAACGTCCCCGAGCTGCCTACAGGGTGATCAGTTGGAATAGTGTGGTAGGAGCAGCCTACAGCACACATCAACCCCACATCTTCCCTCCTTGATCAAGGCAGCAAAAGGTGTTTTCTTCTAGGCAGAACAACTGGTGTTAGAAAGTGGGCAAGGTCCCAGAACCCTGGAAGAAAGGTATGCACTCCCTAACTAGCCACCAGAAAGCACCTTCCACCTCTGCCTTATTCTCAGGGGAACCCATTGGGTGTAATAGGCCCCAACAGCTCATTTCACTTCTCCCCTAAAGCTAGGAAAGAAATGCAGTAGAATCTCAACTACAAAGATGAATTACACTCAGGAATGACCAAACAATGTGAGAAAGTCAACTCCATTAAGGACAGAAAACAAAAACAAACATAAGAGCTTATAGCCAATGAATCAGAGTTAACAAAGCACAAGAGGACCTTAGGATAGCACAATTATTACCCTCAGACAGATGTAAGCAGATAGCGCATCCATTAATCAACTCAAGAATATACGAATGAAAAGTGTTAGCAATAATAAAAAAAACTCAGTATATGAGCAGCAGAAATGACAGTTAAAGAATAAATTAGGAAACTGAGAGAGGCAGCCAATGACTTCTCCAGAAAGGGAGCAGGAACGATTCACAGTCAAGCCTGACGCCTGGGTCTGCATGAAGAATGTTAAGCCCTTTGCTTCTGCTGGTCTCACAATAAAGTCTAGTAACATGCTGCGGGGAGGAGGGCGTGGTGTTTTGCACCTGTTTCTTATATCTGATAAGCAGGAAGGAACATAGCCAGTATCCCAAGAGTGGAGTGAGGGAGTGGTAGAGAGAGCCAGTACAGAAGAAATTATGTAAGATGTCAAAGGTAGGTTTCTCTTGCCTGGAAGAATCCCCTTCCTTGCAGGTAATATTAACAGTGGTACATCCTTCAGGAGCCTTGGGGATCTGAGCACAGGCTATGTTGCCTTGTGAATCTATTTCCACTGAGTTCTGCATTTAAAACGTTCTGCTTTTCACTCACAGTGTCTCTTGGTCACATATTTATATTAATTCCATCTCATAGTTTAATTCCAGTTCATAAATTAATTCTTTACTCATAGATTATGAGAATTAAAATATTACTACCTGGAAACTCTGCAACTCAGTTATTAAGGTGGTTCATATTATACAGAATATAGTCACACACATTTGTATAAGATCACTAAAACAAAAACACAACAGACTTCAATTCCCACAATGAACTCTTGGAGCCCTGAGCATGCTTCAAAGACCCTGACCTCAATTTGAAATTCACCGTTTTAGAAGGAATCGCAGTGATTCTCAGAATACATGTTAGGGGGAATGGTCAACAGATGGTGCTAAGATTGATTGTTTTCTCACCTCTAAATAGTGGTTTCATATTTCCATGGAAATGATCCAAAAAGAAAAGAAAAACAAATCAATATGTCCAACGACATTTATGGTAACCCTTTCCATACCTTCAAAGGTAGGAAAAAACTCTACCTCCCCATACTGCGTAACAAAACTGTTTGTATACACCATACATGATATACAAACATCACAGGAAATGATGGTATATGAAAAAAAACTACATAAAAGTGGAACTCATATATACTAATTATAACTTTGAACACTGACAAGAATTCAGTAAGTACAGCAAAGAGATGATCCTCAACTCTTTATGGCACTGTCTTCTCTGACTGGCTGATGCCCATATCAGACTGGTTACAGTTTGAATATCATGGGAGGACAGGGGGTAACCAAACAGTATGTATTTCAAATTAATGGGGTTTCTTTCTCTGAAGTTGTTTGGATGACAGTATAGTACAACTTTTTAAAATAACAACGGTAAATTCAGCCTAGAAGTAAAGTTTAGACTGAGAATGAGTTAGTCACCAAACATTTACCCAAAAAGGAGCTTCAAATAAGCAATAACTGAATAACTGAAACAAAATACATTAATCCGTAAAATTCCAAATATTCATTTTGACTGAAGAAAAAAATTTTTAAACTATGGGGAATCAGAGTTAAAGCCAGATCTAAAACTTTCTCACACCATGAAAATATCAAAACCAGGCATGAAGTAACATTTAAGAAAGATCCACGTCTAACTTTTGACCAGGGTTCTAGTCTAAGGCAATATTCTGAATTTCACATTCATTCTTGATTCTGTATTACTGACAATTATCCTTCTTTCCACCTCTGTAACTTCTAGGAAATTGAGAGGTCTCAGGGTTTCTTTGTTTGATTGATTTAACTATATATATAGTTAAATATATATATACAATGCAAACAATAGGCCTTTCTGGAACTGATCTACTCTCCTTCCCCTGCTTTCTTTCTCCACAAAGTACTTAACAATGCTTGAAATTATATCTATCTATTTATTATACTTATATACTTATTTCTATATATTTGTAAACCCCCTGAGAACTGGGATACTTGGTCTGTTTCATTCTTGGGCCTGTAACCCTAGCACGTAAAAGAGTTCCTGGCATATAGTAGATACTCGAAAAATATTTTTTGAATGAATTCAGAAAGTGACAAGTTATCAACTATCAGATACTTTTATTTAAAACAAATTATCCATTTATCGTCGCTCATGAGGATAAGTACAGGAAAAGAAATGTCTTTCTTCTCCCCTACATTTGTGACTCAATCTTTTGAGACAAGAATCCTTTGAGAATTTCATAAAAGCAATGATTCTTTTCCCTAAAAAACTGCACTTTCTTGAACACACGCAAAAGTGTGCATGCAATTTCGACTTGTGGATCATACTTTTAGGGCAGAGGTCTGTGAAGAGAGAAGACTGAATCCAGAGTGCCAAACTTGGATGGGAAATAAAAGTACATCTCAGTTTTCACAAATCTCTAACTAAAATCAGCACTTCCTTCCATTATGAATGTAGGCAGCAAACCACAGTAGATCAGCAGTATAGTTAATTTGGGCCCAATAGAAATCACAGGTCATTTCATATCACGTATATGTTGCAGATACCTCAAAATATCATTTATTCTCATCACTACCCTGCAGTTATAATATTTATTAGACCTACCACTGTATCTTGTTTTTTAATGTGTTAAGAGAAGCATATTTATTACTATTTCACTAATTTTAAAAATATTCTGAAAACTATTTCAATATAGCTGGTTTCCTTTGTTTTTCTATATAGTTGGGCTTATTATACATTTTAAAACATTATCCCAAGAACATAAGCTTCTGCAGCTTGCCAAAGAGGTATACACTGGGGAGCAGGAGGGAGGTTAAGGAATTCTGCTTTGGGGAACTACTGACCTCAAGTTAGGAACCTCTGCTTATAAGGTATAAACTTCAAGCTGACTTAGAAATCTTCAAACCTTACCAGACTCATTTTATAGTGTATCGCCTCCCAAACACGTGCTTTTTAAAAATTAATTTTTTAATTTCAATTTATTTTTTAAAAATATGTAATATATATTCACATCTCAAAATTCCAAAAATATGTAGCACACAATTCAAACTTTTTCTCTTACCTCTGTCCCTCAGTCTACCACTCCCCTCCACTCCCAGAGGAAATTAAGTTATCTATTTCTTGTGCCAAATGATTTTCATTTTTCTTACAAGTTTGGGAAATAAAATCTCCAAGTTAGATACTATCACGGGAAATATAAACTACATATAATATTTACGAAATCTGTATATTAAAAAAATTGCCTGGTTCTAGCATTTTTTTCCTTACCAATAAGATATCAGACTAAGGAGGCATCTCTTTAAGGGTGGTCATAATACCTGTTTTTAGATTGACTGTTATGTCTTTTATTATTAATTCAGAAGTCATTTATGACTTGCCTATTCAAGTTGAGCTACAGATATGACCACAGACTGTTATGAAAAATTACTTTGAATGTTTTTTTTCCAACACTTATGTATCTAAACTGACATTTTCTACAAATCTATAAAAAAATTAGTAACAGAAAAATGGGCAAAGGACAGGCAATTCAGAGATAAAATACAAATGTTCAGTAAACATATAAAGATATTTAAGTTCACAATAAGAAAAATTCAAATTCAGATGGGCCTCCTTTTATTCACCCGTCAGATTAGCAGAAAAAAAAAAAAAAAGGGAGAATATCCAGTGGTGGTGGAAGGGTGTGGGGAAATGAATGTCATCACAGCATGATGACTGGAGTATAAGTTGGCACAACATTTTTGAGGGCAATTAAAATTTTATATCTAAATAGTCTTCACCCCAACAATCCCATTTCTAGATAACTATTCTATAGAAATTAATGACCAGGCTCACAGAAATGCATGTACAAGGATATTCATTGCAGCAATGCAAGTAACAAGAAAACTGGACATAATCTAAACATCCTTCAATAGGGGCATTATTAAACTGTGATACATTCATACTATGGAATATTATGCAAGAGTTTAAATGAACGGGGTAAAGCTCTATGTACTGGGAAGGAAAGAAATCTAAGACATATCACGAAATGAAGGAATCAAGTTGCAGGATGTTACTTATGTATAAAAAAGATAAGAAAAACACACAAACCTATTTTGCTATCTGTAAATATGTATGTACTCAAACGTATGGAAAAGAGTCTGGAAGGATTAATACAAAACTCAAAGTAGTGGGTGAGGGATTAGGGCACAAGGAGGGTTTTCACTATATCTGTTATTTCATTGTTATATATTGAGAATATAATCATGTATTACTTGTATAATGGAAAATAAGTTTAAATTGTCTCTTACTGGTTTTAAAGAGGTCCTGCCAAATTTAATTTTTAAAATAAACACAGAATTTCAATCATTAGGTTGCTTTTGGGATATGGAAGGGGAAATACCTTTTCTCACAGGTATTGACCACAAAATTCTGGACCAAGAAGGATCTTACAATGCAGTTAGCTTTTTGTATTCATATTTGGGGAGAGTATACTCACAGCTTCTAAGGCCAGCAGTATGCCTTCCATATACTTTCATCAATGTAAAAAATAGAGTTTCCTTGGAAATTTCTGTGAAGAAACACAGTTCATATCCTTTTATAGGTAGGAAGAGAATGTAGAGAATAAGGAAAAGAATAGGGGCCACCGAGTGGGAAATATTCAAATGCAGAAAAGACCAGCTTTCCAGTTCCCACAGCTTATCGGCTTCTCAGTGTGCACAATTAATAAAAACATACTGTGAGGCCACGGGCAAAAACAAAGAGGCATCTCCTCAGAACCTGAACTTCCTATCTGTCCAATTTCTTGGATACATGCCAATTACTTTTTTTCCAAAATCACTTATGTGTCTAAAATGACTCCTACAAATCAATGAGAAAAATGGCAAACATTTATCAATATCAGCAAATAAATATAAAGAAATCCTATGCCAGGAAGCATCAAGGCTTTGGCTCAGTCCCCTCAGAATCTCTCCATGAGTTAGAAGGATACAGGCAATTAGAAATTATAGGGAGTAATACGAAAATATCTCCTCAACATATTGCATAGGGAAAAGCACAAGTCACTGAGCAAGGAATAAAGTTATTACCTCATTAGGGGAACAAAATGCAAAGGAAAGAGATCAGAAGGAAGGACACACATCAAAACAGTAACAGGAGTTACCTTATTGGTGGTAGGGAAGGTGGGGTGCAATTTTCACATTTTATCCTATATACTTCTGTGACATTTCCTTTTTTAAACAGTGAGAATGTATCCATGAATCAGACATGTTTAAGACAAGCTGTTAAATGCCTGAGGTTCAGTTTCAACCACTAACTCAGTGAATGACTTTGAATCTTTCGCTTTAGCTTTGTCCTCTTCCCTCAGCAACAATGTAACTATTCAGTTTATATGCACATTTTTCACCAGAGTCAGAAATAAGTCAAACAGGATACCTGTCTGACCATCTGCCTGAGGGACATTTTCACTCAAACAGAGCCTTCTGCTTGCTTTATACTCACCAATAAAAGATGCCTAAGACTGAACTCATCTCCCTCAAACTGACTCTGCTTCCCAACTGCTGTATTTCCACCTGTTATACCACCATCATTGTGCCCATCAACACATGTGAGTTTTCTCTTTCCTGTACCACAGTCCCCCAACTCTAGTCAATTACTACATCTTATCAGTTTTTCCTCTGTAGTACTCTCAGGTTTTTCTTTCTACTTCTACCACAACCACTCTAATTCGGCCCCTTCTCACTTTACTCCTAGATCTTGCTAAAGCATTCTATTTGGTCTCCCTGAATCAAGCTTTCCTCTCTAGATCCCTCTACATATGAAATCTAAAATAAGCCTCTTATATTAATCATTTGTCTCTCTTGCTTGAAAACTTGCAGTGGCTCCCCGTATCTTAGAGCGTAACTTTCAAACACCCATTGCCGACAGCCAACGTTATTTTATAATCCTACCTTTCATTGTTGCCTAACCCAATTATTTTCAGCCAGACTAATCTATAAAATTCTGATCATCCCTGCAGTCACACTTTTGCCTAGACTGTACTGCCTCTTATTTTTCTGACAAATCACAGCTAATCTTTAAGTCCCAGCTAAAGATTTAGGTTATCCATGCAGCCTTCCGTGACCTCCTCACCCCTGTGATTACAGGTTCTGGTGAATTACAGCACCTATCTGTATTTCTCTTAATACTTAATTATATATTACCTCCCTTTTAAGGCATATCCCCTTTCTTCCCACTTGTTATTATCATGTTCTGGAGACAATGCCATATACTTCTGTGGCTCCCAGAGAATTTAGCCCTGGGTTGGGCACAAAATGGGTGCTACATATAGAGAGCCAGGGGACAAAGATGAGTTCTAGATATAACTGAGGGATTGAATAATAAGAATAGCTAACACTAAAATATATGCTACACACTGATAGAAGAGCTTTACCTATATTAACTCATCTAAATCTCCCAATGAGATTGGAGTCATTGGGAGATTGAGGAGTCATAGGAGTCATACTATGAGATGATGACTACCATAGTCCCCATTTTACAGATGAGGAAATTGAGTCATAAAGCTAATAAATGACAGACCTGGGTTCAAACCCAGGTAGTCTGGCTCCAGAATCTCTACTCTTAACCACTTTGCTGTATTACCACAAATGAGATGGGGAGAGGGACATGTCGCTGTAAAGAGGATGGAATAAAGATGGGAGAAGAGTAGATGTTAAGGCATTAAATAATGGGGTAAAAAATGGAGAAGGAAAAAATAAGGGCAATTAAAAGTAAAAGACTGGAGGAGAGGGAAAAGTAGTAAGAAGGAGAATGAAGATAAGGAATCATTGACAAACAAAAGGTGTAAACAGAAAGTCAGTCAATGTGGATTGGGGAGAAAAGGAGGACCCAGGAAGACCTGAAGAAAGGCTGCCATGTCAGGCAGGATGCAGAGAACAAATGAGGAGAGGCGATTCTTACATGATGGTGAAGGTGCCATTGTAGGCGTTAGGCTCTGGCTCAGGCACTCCGTGGAGCATCTGCTTTGGGCTGAGACCAACACACGACAGCGTCTCATTTGTGCAGGTACAGAGCTCACATATGCTGATGTTTGTGGTGGCATTCTGTTCTGGCTGCTTCTTTTCTGGGGTATATTTTACACCAGGAAGACCTGTGGATACTGAATACTGAGTCGAAGGAAAAAGAACTGTCTCAGATGCCCTTGGTTGCAGAGATATGTTAACTCCCAGGCCCACAGGTGGAGCTGTGACTTGAGTCAGATTTGCTTATGCAAGTGTCACCTCAGGGTGTTTTGGAAGGGGAGCTGTAGTCTGCTGTAGGGATGTAGAATGTCCAGCCTCCATAGTGGGTTCTGGAATTGTGGTTTGCTCTAGGTCCACATGATGAACTGTGACACTGGATGATGTTGAATACTCACCTTGATCCTTACTTCAAGTTGGAACTGTCACCTCCTGCTGGAATTGAGCTTGAATTACTACATCCTGAGGTGCCTCTGGAGGCTGAGTTGTGGTCTCCTGCATGATTGGAGAAGGTACAGTCTCCATATTGCATCCTGCAGTAACGGTAAGTTCCATATCCATAGGATGAATTGTGACTTCAGTCAGGTTTGGCTGTGCAAGTGTCATCTCAGGGTGTTTTGGAGGGGGAGCTGTAGTCTGCTGCTGGGCTGTAGAATGTTCAGACTCCGTAGTAGGTGCTTGAGTTTTGGTAAGCTCCAGGTCCAAAGGTTTAACTGTGATACTGGGTGATGTTCGATGCTCAGCATGATCCTGATCTGGGGCTGGAACTGGCACCTTGGCCTACAATGGAGACTGAGCTACAACTTCCTTAATGAGCTCTGGAGGCTGAGCTTGGGTCTGCTGCATTGCTGAAGAAGGTTCAACCTCCATACTGCATTCCAGAATTAGTGTAAGTTCCAGGTCTAAAGGTTGAACTGTGACCTCAGTCAAGGTTGGATGCTGAGCCTGAACTTGCTCTGGATTTGGAAGTGTCACCTAGGGGTATGTTGGAGGATCTATAGTCTCCTGCAGGGGTGTGGAATGTTCAGCCTCCATAGTAGGTTCTGGAGTTGTGGTAAGCCCCTGGTCTAAAGGTTGAACTGTGACACTGGGTGATGTTGGAAGCTCAGTGTGATCCTGATCTGGTGTTGGAACTATTGGGTTCTGATATACTGGAGGCTGAGCTACAAAAAATTCCTTAGGTGGTTATGGAGGCTGTGTTAAGTTATCCTACATGGATGGAGAAGTTTCATCCTCCTTAGTGGGTTCTGGCCTTATCGTCAGTTTAAGGTCCAAAGGTTGAATAGTGACCTCAGTCAAGGTTGGATGATGAGCCTGAACTTGCTCTGGATTTGGAAATGTCACCTTGGGCTATGTTGGAGGAACTGCAGTCTGCTGCATGGCTGCAGAATGTTCAGGCTCCGTTGCAGGTTCTGGAGCTCTGGAAAGCCCCTGGTCCAAAGGTTTAACCCTGACCCTGGGCAAGTTTAAATGCTGAGCTTGGTCCTGTCCTAGTGTTGGAACTTTTATCTCATAATGCACTGGAATTTGTGCTACAACCTCCTTAGGTGGCACTGGAGGCTAGATGGGGCCTCCTGCTTGGCTGGAGAAGATTCTGTCTATTTAAGGGGTTCCAGAGGTAGGGCTGGGAACTCCTGCTAGACTGGAGAAGATTCCATATTCTCAGGGAGCTGTAGAAGCTGAGGAAGAGTCCCTTGAGGGACTGGAAATGGTTCCACCTTTGCAGGGAGCTCTGATGAATGAGCCTGAAACTGCCACTGTGTGGGAGAAGGTACCACCCATCCTTAGGGGCCTCAGGAGATATATCAGAGCCCGCCTACGGAACTGTAGCCTGAGCTGGAGCCTCTTCCTGGATTAAAGAAAGCTGTATCCCTCCAGGGGGATCTGGAGTCTGAGTAGGGTCCTCCTGCTGCACTGGAGGATGTTCAACCTCATTAGTGGGCTCTAGAGTTAAGACAACCGCAGGATCCACGGGTTCAACTGTGATATTAGGCAACACTGGATGTTCAACTTCACCTGGACCTAGAGGTGAGAATGTCACTTCATTATGTACTGAAGGTTGAGCTGCACCATCTGTAGAGGCCCCTGGAGGCTGAGTTGGGTGCTGATGCTGGACTGGAGAAGGTCCAACCCACTCAGTGGGCTTTGGATGCTGAGCTGAGCTCTCCTGCTGGCTTGGAGAAGGGTCAGTTTCCTCAGGAAGCTCTTCAGGTTGAGTTGGGGCTCCCTGCTGAACTGGAGAAAGTTCAACATTCTCACAGGGGGTTGGATGTTGATCTGAAAATTCTTGCTGGACTGACAATGGTTCCAACTGCTCAGGGGACACTGTAGACTGAGCCGAGGTTTCTTGTTGGGGTGAAGAAGTTTCAACGTCATTAGTGAACACTGGAGTTACGGTAAGTACAAATCCACAGGTTTAACAGTGACATCGGGCCACTACAGAAGCTGAGCTTGATCCTGACCTAGAGGAGAAACTGTTGTCACAGGATGCTCTGGAGAGAAAACTACAGTCACATTAGAGAGCTCTGGAGACTGAGTTGGAGAGGATTCCACCTCACCATGAGACTCTGGATGCTGAGCTGTGGCTTCCTGCTGAGGTGGAGAAGGTACAACGTCAGAAGCCTGTGAAAGCTATCTGGAGTCTACTGCTGGCTTGTGGCAGGTATAACCTCTTTTCCACGATGCTCTGGATACTGAGCTGGGGTCTCCTCTTGAACTGAAGGTTTATTATGTGTACTGTCTTCTAGAGTTCAGCTGAAGCCTCCAGTTGAACTGGCAAAAGTTCAACCTCCTCAGGTGGCTGTGAAGGCAGTGTGGGGGCCTCATGTTGCATTGTAGAAAATTCTGCATTAGTAAGGGACACTGAGGGCTGAGCTGAAGGCTTGCGCTGATTTGGAGAAGGTCCCACCTCTGGAGTGGGTTCTTTTGTTATGGTAAGCTCCACATCTGCATGTTTGACAATGACACTGGATAAGTCTGAATGTTGAGCATCAGGGTGACTTGAAGGTGAAACTGTCATTTCATGATGCTCTAGAGGTTGAGCTGGCTGTTCCTGTTGAGTCGGAGAAGGTTCCACCTCCCCTGAAGAAGGCTCTGGAGGCTGATCTGGTTGCTCCTGCAGGGTTGCAGAGGTTTCTATCTCTGCTGAAGACAGAGCTGGGATCTCCTGCTGGGTTGCAGAAGATTCTGCCTCATTAGGGGTCTCTGGATACTGAGCTGAGGCTTCCTCCTTGGTAGCAGAGGTTTCAGGTTCTCCAAAAGACTCTGAAAGCTGAGCTGGAATGTCCTGCTGGGTTGCTGTTTTCACCTCCTCAGGAGGCTCTGTAGGCTCAGAAGGCTGAGTCGGTTGATCCTGTTCACTTGGAGAAGGCTCAGCTTCCACAAGAGGCCCTGGGGGCTGACCTGCGGGCTCCTGCTGGGTTGGAGGAGGTTCAACTTCCCCAGGAGGCTCAGAAGGCTGAGCTGGTTGCTCCTGCTCCCTTGAAGGCTCAACCTCGCCAGGAGGCTCTGGAGGCTTAGCTGAGGTCTCTTGCTGGGTTGGAGAAGATTCTGTCCCTTCAGGATGCTGAAGAGGTGGAGTCAGGGCCTCCTGCTGAGCTGTAGGAAATTCAGCTTCCGTAGTGGGCTCTGGAGTGATGGTAAGTTCCAAATCCAGAGGTTGAAGTGTAACACTGGGCAAGTTGGAATGAGCGTGACGCTGAACGCCAGGTAGAGATACCACCTCTTCACTCACTGGAATTTCACGTACATACTCAGTAGGGAGACCTGGAGCCTGAGTTGGGGCGTCTTGATGGAGTAGAGAAGGTTCACCTCCTCAGGGCTCTCTGGAGGCTGAGATGGTGCCTCCTGCTGGACTGTTGGAGGTTCAACCTCCTCATGGCTCTCTGGAGGCTGAGATGGGGTCTCCTGCTGGACTGGAGAAGGATCAACCTATTTAGTGACCTGTGGAGTTATGGTAAGTGCCAGATCCATAGGTTTAAAAGTGAAATTGTACAAGTTTGACTGCTGAGCTTCATTTACCCCATGATGTGCTACTGATCGAACTACAAGCTCCTTAAGTGTCTCTAAAGGCCGGGTGAGGGCCTCTGGAGGACTTGGGAGATTCTAGTTCCTCAGGGGCCTCTGAAGGCTCCTCGAGGTGGAGCATCCTGCTGAGGTGGAGGTGGTTATACCTCTTGAGTGGGCTCTGGATGCTGAGTCTGGGCCTCTGCCTGGGGTGAAAAAGATTCAACCTCCTCAGGGGTCTGTGGATGCTGAGCAGGGGTCTCCTGGGGTAAAGATTCAGCCTCCTCAGTGAGCTCTGGATGACGAGTTTGGGCCTTCTGCTGGGATGGAGAAATATCCTCCTCAGAAGACTCCCTGTCATGTAGCTTTTGTGCCATATTTTCCTTGCATGTGGCATTGAGAGGCCTATACATATCCCTATGTCAAAGTGGCCGCCTTCTCCCGAAAGAGCCCTCCTAGAAACAGAAAGGGAAATATTAATTCTGCATCTCCCCTGCTTTCACTGGCCATAGTACTTTCTCCTCCTCAAACTTACCTGACTCTCACTTTCCCCTGAGCTTCTCTTATGCAGCAGAAATCGAAAAAAGCCCCTTGGAGGAAAACATACAGTTAGTGTTACATGTCATTTTTCATCTCTCTCACAATGTGTTATCTCTGGTCGTATTAGGACTAAATGGGTACCTCAGTCCATAATCACAATGAGCAAAATCACAACAGACCCGGGATCCTGAAAATCACTGCACGCATGCTGGCCTTCCAGAAGTTCTCTGTCTGTCCAAAATGGCCCCCTAGTGTCTCTGGGGAGACCTTTACATGTAGCTTAGCATGGAGTATAGGCAGGATTTTCAGCCCCACTTCCCTTTCCTGGTCTTTGGCCAAGTGCCATCGTGCAGAGAAAACACTGCACAACGGCGCTGGGCAGAAACACGTTACTCTCTAGATGTGCTTCACACCAGTCCGCTTCGGACATAGTCGCACATGCAGCATTTGCTGGGGGTGTGGGTGTGGGGAGAAGGTGCTTTTACTTTCCTGGCTGCTCTATCCTATAAGTTGAATCACACCAAGTAAACACCTGAAACCAATGAGCAAAGTTATCTATACCTCTCTGACTTTCATACTGCAGGCTGTCACTGAGGTGTCAGTGAATTGTGGGATCAGTTTAAAGGCCATGACCAGCAGGGAAACACAAAATACTCTTTTTGAATACAAATAGAAGAGAAAGACATCAGAGTGCGCAATAAGTTTGTTTCAGAAACTACTTATGTCCATATAGTATGTGTATACTGAATTGTGACATAAAACATAGCTCACAGCCCAAGCACAGTGCGATCAGCAGAGAAGTCCTCAGTGGAAAGGGACACACTTCTTTTTGATAATCACTAGCAGTATGAACATGGGGCAAGATATTTTCCCTTTCTCCTTCTCCATTTCCTTATTATTAAAGGAAGAGACAAACTACTGTCTAACGTTTCTCCCAGTTAAAATTCTATGAGGTTAGGATAAAGGGAATAGAGAGTAGGGGCATAAAAAGCATAGGATGAGAAGCGAAATTTCCTTGCCAAATTACAGAAGGGACTCATATGTTCTACCTTTTCTCAGCTTTGAATGAGGTCAGCCCCTACATCCCCAACCATGTGGCCTTCCCTACCCCGGAGCCTCCTAGAAGGCCTCTGGCCTGGCCTGATGCCTAGGAACCCGGCATCAGGCCAGCAGGAAAAGGTGCAACCAAAACCTCTCCCCGTCCACCCTCTTTCCTTAAAGGACTAGTGAAAGCAGATGAATCGGTGCCAGTCCTGTTCTAAGTCAGCTTGGGCTGGGGAGCTAATTCTGCTAATAAATAAATTAGGGTAAACCATTAGGGTAATTAAACATTCTTCCTGCCTTTGGTCAGGAAATTGAAATAGATGAGTTCTAAGTTCTCCTCTAGTTGTAAAATTCTGCTTTCAAAACCAATATTTACCTTCTGCTTCTTTTTTTATCTTCCTCTTTTGCAATTCTATGAGAATAAATCTGTTTTGAAAGAAAACGTGATCATGATTAGCCATTACAACTATTTCCAAATCCTTATTCATTCCTTTTTACTTTAAATCTTATCTACCCAGTGAGATGATAACGTTTTTAAGGAAAGGAATTCTACCCTGTTTAATAACCCTTTGACTCTTCCACAGTACCTAACATAGGGACTTGCATGCAGCAGGCGATATATTTTATTGACTGTTTTAGATGACGTTCAACACATAATTCCTAATAAAAACTCTTAGAAGTAGGAAAAGAAAATAAAAGTATCTAGCAGAAACCTAAGCATTGTTTTAAAGTCAAGACCAAGAGTAGGATGCCCATGATTACTGCTACTATTGATCACTGTGGAGGAGGTCTTAATCAGTACAATAAGAAAAACGAAGTATTGGAAAGGAAGAGACAAAAATATTTGCACGTGAAATGAGGAACGTAAAAAGACCAAAAGAATCAACCGAAATTTTATTGGAAGCAACATGAGTAAGATGGCTCCATACAAAATCAAGAGATCCACATATAAGCCTCAATAGCTTTCCCATATAACACAAATAACTAACTAAGAAACAGAAGAAACATCCCATTTACTATATCAATAGAAATGCATAACGTACCTAGGAATAAACTTAACCAAAAATTTGTAAGACCTATGTGATGAAAATATTAAAACTTTTCTGAAGGACATTAAGAAGATGTACTTACATGGCATGAGATACTATCCTCCTAGAAGGTTGTAAAGAGGTCAATTCTCTTCACAGTAACCTCCAAATTCAATGCAATCTATTTATAGCCAAAATAACTTTTAAGTAAAACCTGGCCAGCAGACATTTGGTAGAGAATATATGTAAGAATAGTTATGAAATGTATGAAAAAGAAGGTCAAAGACTAGGATCTTGCCCTACCAGATATAACATATGTTATAGAGCAACTGGAATTAAGCAGTGTGATATTGGTACTGGTACAGGACAAGATAACTGGATCACAGAATAGAGTCAAGATAAAGATAGTATATTAGACCAGGGAAGAAAGACTAAACCATTCAGTGAAAGGTTTGAAAACAATTAGATCTTCATATAGGGGGAAAATGTTAGATCCCCTACCTCAACCACACAAAAAAACAAATACAACAAATTCTAGACAGATTATTAAAGTACTTGAAGAAAATATTATGGATTATTTTTACGTCATGAGGTGACAAAGGCCTGGCTAACAAAACCCACCGCACACGAGCCATGAGGAGAGGTCGGGCAGATATGGTGGCTGACTGTCAACACACATCCTACTCTTCACAGCCCTTGCCCCCTTTTTCCCTGGATTGTTTGTCTTCTTCTTGTTAACTTATAAAACTCTTGGGAGTTCCCTGGTGGTCCAGTGGTTAGGCCTTGTCTCTTTCACTGCTGTGGCCAGCCCGAGGTTCAATGCCTGGTCAGGGAATTAAGATCCCGCAAGCTGCACAGCATGGCCAAACCCCGCCACGCCCAAACAAACAAAGAAACAAAAAAAAGACTCATTATAGTAAAGAAATACTGGCTTTCATTGAATTTCAGTGTTTCGAATCTTTCCAGTTTTTTTTGTCTCCAAGGAGACAAGAAAAAGAGTGGAGTAGGGAGCACAAGCTTTGCAGTCGGCTGAAGCTGGCTTCTGCTTTTGGTTTGGCCACTGGGGCCTTACATTGATCTCCTTCATCTATGAAGGAGGGATAGTAATATCATCCTTACAGGACTGTGGGCATTAAATCAGACAATATATGGAAAACTCTTCCTCTTACGCTTGGCATGAATCAGTGCTAAGCTGGTGTCACAGACAAGATGGTGGAATATATCAAAGGCTCTGCTTGTGGCATCAGGCTCTGAAGGCTCTTTCCCACCATAAGATTATAAAAATATTGCTTTTATTTTCTTCTAATACCTTTATGTGGTCTTTCTTCACATTTATGGAAATATGTTTATTTAAGATGAAAAATGGGGATCTGCTATTATTTACCCCCCAAATAGTTCGGCAGCTATTCTATCACCATTAATTCATTTTTTTTCACTGATTCGAATATTAAAACATGACATTTCAAAAGTCTTAAGAA
Organism: Monodon monoceros; assembly: GCF_005190385.1. Taxonomy (NCBI): domain Eukaryota; kingdom Metazoa; phylum Chordata; class Mammalia; order Artiodactyla; family Monodontidae; genus Monodon; species Monodon monoceros. The sequence goes on along the minus strand of NW_021703778.1, from coordinate 55,266,387 downwards.
AACATGGGTCTATTGCTGGACTCTAGGCTACTTCAAATAAATATTCGGCTGCATTATTCCTCACTGTGGAATTGACATAACGCCTCATCTCTCTTCCGTTGAACACCATTATCGTCTACCACAGGAAGAGCACTGCATGACCCCTGTCCTCAAAAAGCTTATCATATAAGTGGGGAGAGGAAAAACTGGTTAGGACTCCTCGCTTTCACTGCCGAGGGTACAGGTTTAATCCCTACTTGGGGAACTAAGATCTCGCAGGCGAAATCAAAGCAAAAGGAAACAAATGCAAGGTTAAACTACATAGAAGGTAAAAACAATAAAAAGGGGACTTTACAGAAATTGTAAAAAAGCAAAAGGACATATGCCAGCTGGAGATGTAGAGAGTACAGTCTGGGCAATGGCCAATGACTAGCAAGCTGACCCCATGATAGTCCCCAGCCTCCGAGGCTCAGAAATCATCCTCTTCCGCACCAAGAGAGAACTCATGTCTTCCTGTTGTGGCGGTCTCACTTTATCAATATCACAGGATTGATCAAAACTCAGAATGCCAAATTACTACCTGACAATGAGAAATACATCTGTTCTACACACAGGGCATCCGTGTCTGCACAATCAGTGAATTATTACCTTCTGTGGAGACAGGCCTCCGTGGCACACTCAAGCACAATCACACAATCGAAGGCTACTTGGTGAGAACAGAATTAGAAAAGGAATCAGCTGAATCGAGAATTTAATGGGAAGGCCTGAGGTAGCTGGATCCATCCAGCTCCTCAACAGGCACAGCCTGGCTGGTGGGCCTGACTCTTCAGTTATGCTGCCTAGGGTGCCATCTCTACTCTCGGGCAAGTGAGGATGGGCACTGCCCATGTTGGCCTCTCCTCACCTTTTCTACGCTTTCACTACTGACCAACCCTCCTGCAGATAGACACATTTCTCTTGAGAAGTTAGTACATCATGTCAGGTTTTATTCAAGTCTGATAGGCCAGGAAGCCATTGGTCCTTACACATCTCTGCTCAGCTCCACGATGTGCTAACCTTGATGTTTCTCTCCTGGGGGGCTGCCTTTTAAAAAACTGCTTACCACTTTTGTGAGTTCTGAGGGGAGGGGACTGCTTTGCTATGGCCCCTAAGAACTGGTGACAAACCTCACAGGACAAGGATCAGGAGGGCTGGAGTATTCAGGGAAGGCTTTATGAAGAAAGATATCTGAACTTGAGTTGGTTTGTGAGAGATTCATAGGACTTCCACAGGCAAAGCAAAATAAAGGAATTTTCGTTGGGTAAAGGCACAAACAAAAGTAGGAATGGGTATGGTGTAACTAGCGTATAGTGAGGAGCTGCTTTGGCTGGAATGGGGGCCTGCTTTGGCTGGAATGGGGGCCTGCCATTACAAGAGAAAAGGTCAATAAAGTAGGTTGGATTGGTACGGTAGAATCAAGATTGTCAGCTTATTAAAGTCACTCTTTTAATGTTAGCAACTGCCTGTTGGGAAAAGTAATAAACCATTATGTAACTGAGCAAAAGGTAAACAGGCTACCTCCAGGAATAGGCTACTATAAATATGACATACTTTAGGGTAGCCTGCTGCAGGATTTTACTTGCAGTGTTTTAATGGAACATATCTACACAATTCCTAATACATCGGAGAAGAAAGCTGCTAAGTAAACCTAAGGAATTGACGAGATCACATTTTTATCTTTTAGGCATGTCCTTTTAGCCCTCCCAGGGTGACTGATAGCTCCATGAGTATGGAGATCCTATATCTCTCATCATTTCAGCCAACAAGTAAAGAAATCAACAGTACAATGAGAGTGACTGGTGAGTACAACAAATCAGCATAGTTTTTTGTGTTGAAGAAATTTTACTATCATGTCAACTCTGGCCTTCTTATAAACTTCACTTGTCAAAATAGTCCAATGGCTTGTTACCATGGATCCAATTCCATAGAGATCTCCTGGGAGTGGAGTTCCTTTAAAAATCCTGTGGGGACTTCCCTGGTGGCACAGTGGTTAAGAATTCGCCTGCAAGTGAAGGGGACGCGGGTTTGATTCCTGGTCTGGGAAGGTCCCACATCCTGCGTAGCAACTAAGTCCGTGCACCACAATTCCTGAGCCCGCGTGCCTAGAGCCCGTACTCCACAACAAGAGTAGCCACCACAATGAGAAGCCTGCGCACCGCAATGAAGACCCAACGCAGACAAAAAAAAACAAACAAAAGCACAAACAAACAAACAAAAATCCTTGGAATATACTTTTCAGTAAAAGAACGAAGTGTATTCAGTCCTCATGATTAAAGAGAAGAATCAAGTAGTAGGAGGAGGAAAGGTGGCTTTGATTCTCAGTTTGTGGGTTCTGAATCTGAATTAATTATCGTCCTTACCTCAATGAGACAGAGAATTGTAACCAAAATCGTCACCACTACAGTTACAGATATTGCCAAGATGAGTTTGTTGTTATAGCCGTATCCTGGAACTTCTTTTGTGAGCTAAAAATAATAAATAACAGTTTTTTTAAAACAAGGAGATGGAAGGGATGAAAGCTAACTATTTTTAATCCTATTCTAAATGATAGTTAACTATTCTTAAAATACTATAAAACCCAATCCTTTCAGGCGAGTAGCTTCTATAAGAACAAGCCAAATTGAATGTTATTAATCTTATCATTAGCAATTTCTTCTACAATTTATTTATCTACACATTATTTATCTTGTGTTATGCCTTTTCTCGTCTACCCAAGGAATAGTGGCACACTCTCTAAACGAGCAAAGTGGGAGATCACTGTCTTAGCCAGTTTCATGGCTGAAGATAAGATACAGACTAGGAGCCCATGGTATTCCTGCTTGGGCACGTTAATGGCATGTCCTAAACTGAGTAAAAGTCCAGCTCCCATGTGTCAGGGGTTATCCTCACCTCACTTGACTCCTGCTCTTTCTGCTCACTCTGGGTTTCTGTGCTCTCACTGATATAGTTGTCAGTTTTCCACAGGTCCGTATGCCATTCCGCTTTGGAAACATTTACTTCTTGCTGCTTGCTGAGAAGTTTCATCAGGAGGCCTGTTTGAGACATGAGGTTGGCACAGGCCAGCTGCCCGTGTGTCTCTGAGCAGTCCATTTTCAAAGTCTGGATAACATGAGAAATGAGCCTTCGCATGTCATTGTTGGGGATGAGGGACCGTAGCTGCTGGTTTAGCTGAGTTTCAACTTCATCACCTGGGGATGTGAGCCCCGGGAAAGTGAAGCCTGTGGGCTCGGAGGATAATTCAGTGCCCGTGTTGTGGTACTCCCATTGTGTTTTGTTGGTGTGTTGAACAGTTGGCATACTGTTGTCTACAGCAACAGTAGAATGTGCAGTGAAGACGTTCCTATGGGTAGTGTTTCCAGGGCCGTTTCCTCCTGGCAGAGTAGAGTTTCCTCTGGAAATAATTTCATCAGAAACATTTTATGCAGTATTGTTTTCTGAAGTAGTGTGTTCTGTAGAGTGGTCTGAAAGAGAAAATAATGCTAGAAAAGGATTTTCCTGAGAAGTCACTTCTCTTGAAGGTGAAACAGTCTCTCGTGGAGGGGAATTTATGAGACTCCTCGCTACAGAGAACGGACAGCTTGCAAGCATCATTCTATTGAGTGAACTTTTCTTCCTGAACTTTCGACTCCTTTTGACTTTGGGTTTTCTGTGGACCCGATGAGACTGAGTTTCATGGAAGATGTATTTTTCACCAGAAGGTGAGATTAGTTCAGGAGCCTCAATATTTCTAACTCTAGCCTTTACAGCTTCTAAAACAAAACTAGTGTGGGATAAGTCTTTTGATTTGCTTTTAACCTCAGATGGGGATTTTGGAGGGATGGAGGCACAAGGCCTGCCCTTGAAGTACTGTTTCAGGGAAGAGGAGCCTGCTGCCTTGTGTTCCTTTATGAATGAAGACTCTGCATTGGACGACTTTCCCACCAGCTGCCTGGGCCTCTACACCATGAGATGCTGTTTCAGCTTTCTTGGGGATGGCCTCCTGAGCCTTCTTTCTTCGGCAGTGTTCGCCACAGATGCTGGGCATTCTGTTTCCTCCTGACGCTCTCATCTCCCACTGCTTTGAGGTGCATTTTCTGTATGCCCCTTGGGCCCCGGAGGCCCCTGTTCACTCTCAGCAGGTGTTTCTCTGTAATCTCAATCTTTGCTAGGCTGTCTTTCTGTGCTTGGGCAGCTTCCAATTTCTTTTGAAAGATGCAGAGTTTAAACATGGCACTTAAATGGGTGGAACGCGTATGCGTGGCAGGTTTTTCTTCCTTTTTATTTAACCTCATCGAATTTTTCTTCAGTTTCTGCATCTAAAAATTTTCCAGAAAGTGAAGTTTCTTCAATTTATTTTTATTAGTTGAATTGTTGGGTACAGGTTTAACAGAAGGGCTCCTTGTATTGATTTTGAAAATGCCCAGTGGCATATCTCCATCTTGTGTATTTGAAAAAAGAAGTTGAATGAATGGTGATAATGTTGATTCCACATCTCCTAGATTCCCCTCTGAGATAAAAGGCAGTATGTAATTCAGTGCACTGATAATATCACTTCTATTATTAAAGTCCAGCTGCTCATTCATGAAGCCTGACAAGCTGACAGCACTTTATCTGAGGATGCCCTCTCTGACTCAATAGTCAGCTCGCTGCTGTTCTTCTTCCAGGCTTGCAACACCTTCAACGATCCTTCTGCATTCCCTATAGATGTTTCTTCATCTGTCAAAAATAACTGTTTTTGATCATTGAAGACTGATGGGACAGCTTTTACTCAGTCCACAGCCAAATAAATTAGGAATCACTCAAACGTTTCAGTGCCACTTAGGAGAAAAAGGAACACACACGTAAGCCTATGACTGGCAACAACAAAATGTGAAAAAGATATCTCTTGAAAAAGTGGCTATCTACTCAGAAATTCTGTAGCGTGAAATATACTAACTATATTCAGGATTACTCCACTGGTTCCCAGGGGCCAGAACTGAAGAAAATCCAAGGCTGGAAGACAAATATTCCCCTACTCAGCTGGACTCTCTGCAGATCTACTGTGACTCCTCAAATTTATATACCCCATCCTGTCCCTCCTCAGAGGCAGAGAAGGGTGAGCCTTCCTCTATCCACCTCTTTAGTGTGCTTGTGTCCTTGCTACTATCACAGATGACCACGACAACAACCACCATTAACAGGTCGTCATCTGGACATTTCCTTCTCCACTCACCCACCGAGTCCTTTGCTCAGTCCCTGCTTCCATATATCCCAGCCCTCATAACAGAAGGCTCTATACAGAAAAAAATCACTATGTTCGCCTGAGCTCTTTGCTAAAATTTGGGCAGGGATCTGGGGTATAACAGATTTGCCCAATTGTAGGCCAACGTGGAATGTACAACAAATCAATGGAATAATACTTGAGGTCCAAAATGCAGAAGGGAAAAAGCAACTTCTGTCAGATGGCTACTTTGCTTTCATTTCATTTTACTACTAATATTTCCAGCTTTACTTGGGGAACCATCCAAAGCTTCTGACTGTGTGAAGGTAATGTATACCATTGTGTAGCTGGGCTTTTATTCCTAAAGGATTAAAAGTATTTTTCCTGAGGGTCAAAGGAGGAGGGAAGGGTCATGAGAAAGGAGGAGCATGGGCTTGCAGAGAGCCCGAAACTGGGAGAGGAGATCGGGGCACTAGGGGCATAGCACTTAATAACTATGATCTTCTTTCTCCTCACCTGTAAAAGGAAATTAAAAATGCCTTTTCTGCCCACTTCTGGGGGAGAAGGGAGTAATACAACCAGTAAAAAAATTGTTTGGGGGAGTTCCCTGGTGGTCTAGTGGTTAGGACCCGGCACTTTCCCTGCTGTGGCCCGGGTTCAATCCCTGGCTGTGGAGCTAAGATCCCACAAGCTGTGTGTCACAGACAAAAGAAAATGTGTTGAAAAATCAGCAATATTGTCTTTATATAAGTAGCAAAGTGTTATTATTTATGATGTGCTCTAGATCACTGGTAGAGACCTGTACTCAAGCTACGTGGGCATGAAAGCACATTTTGGAAGTCACCAAGTTAGTGCCAATAAATCAAATATATAGAAAAATAGTTGAAAGCCCCTGAGTGTTTTGTGGATAGAAAAGTTGAGATCCAGAGCAAGTTCAGAGCTGGACAGTCTAAGAATAAACTAGCTCTCCCATACATTAGAAGGGCTAGGTAGCAGCTTCCGGTTATGGAACCAGAAATCCCAGGCTCCAAATAGGACATAAAACAGCATCACTTGTACTCTTTATAAAATTGCAGAAACAAACAAAACAAACAAAAATATATTTACACCTGTCCTATAAGACAAATGGTACTTGAGACCTTATGTATATAAAATCAGTTTACAAACTGTGATGCACTATATCAATAAGTTCTCATTTGCACAGAGCACAGCATAGGATATGAGGCCATTAATGTTAATTCCCTTCCCCCATCCATTCCTTTCTCTTGTCCCTTTATGTATGTGGATCAGTAACATTATTAAGCTAACAACGTAACTGAGCAACAATTAGCTTAATAAGATAACCAAGACTCTGATTCTTACCAGGGTAGTTCTTAGAAACTTAGGGAGCTGGAACTCTGAATGAATTAATTAAAATAATGAAATTACATCATTAATTTTAATTTTAAATTAATTTTAAAAATTATCATCATTGATTAAAAATAAAATAAAATTAAAACCTTATTATCCCGCAGCTGAGACTCACCACAATGTGTGAAGTCTGTCAGGCATCCACTGTCAGAACACAGGTTGACTCTCTTACAGACAACCTCAATGGTATTTTTAAATTGGCAGAGGCAGCAGGCCATATGGCTAGGTAAGTTCCTATAAATGGAAACACAGATAATTAAATTCGTGGTAAAAGAGTTACTTGAGAAGGTAGAAGAGGTAGGCCAAGGCCACCACAGACCAGTGCAAAAAGGAGTTCTTGGGGCGTATGGACTGCAGAACTGGATAGGGGCCGGTTGGCCAACTGCTGCTCTTGACTGTTGTAAATAAATATAGAGGAGGAGAGAGGTGCCCAACAGAAGGATTAAGGTGGCAGTAGATATGGTATGCCTAGAAAAAAGGGAATAGGGATTAGAATTGGGTGACACTGATCTGTAGTTTAATTCAGAAGTACCTCCTTCCAACCCAAAAGCCTCACTTTGGGTTGAGAGTACACAGGAAGAAGGCACACTTCTAAGAAGAGTCTGAATAAGACCGCAACTTCTGGAATCCCTTTCTCAGTTCCCATTTGTGAGTAGTAATATATTAGAATTTATTCTAGTAATAAAAAAGTATTGTGTGGTTAAACAATAACAGAGATCGCATTGGCCAAATCTAGACAAAAGGAACATTCCAAAGAATAACATTATCATTATAATAAGGTATAACATAGTTAATTTAAAAAAAAGCACATGAGTTCATAGTGATACTCAAAATGAAATGTAGGGGAGCTCTTCTGTATAGAATAATGTCAGCTAATAAATGCAAAATGGATGATAGAATAAGAAAGTGTCATTTTGCAACTATCAGTGTAATAATTGATTCAGACAAAGATTATCATTGATGCACAGTTGGGTGAAGAGTTGTTTGAAAGTAGGATCTTCACTGATCCCAAAGTATCACCCCACATATGATTTATCAATTACCAAGGGGAAAAATAACTTTACAATGGAGAGATATGGAAGAAACCACCTTAATCAAGTGATCAAACTTAGCACTGGGCCATACTGCTGGGATGGAGAAATTTCAGCTTCCTCAGGGGGTTCTGTAGGTTCATCTGCTCTCCCCAAAAAATCCATAGGTAGGCACTCCTCAGGATAAATGGCATCCATACTCGGATCTAAATAATCACCCTGCAACTGTTGTTCTAGACCCTGAGTGTTTTTTTGAAATTGGCCTATACTTCCAACAATAGTCTTGTCAAGCCGTTGATGCTGAACTAGATCTTTCTTCAGGTTTGGGGGTGAAACAATAAACTTCATTGGTTTTGAGCTGTTACTACCTAGAGGTGGAACAAGTATTTCAAATGATTGGTGACCTTCAGCCTCATCTGGACCTATGTGTTTAGTCTTACTTTTGTGTCGAGAAGGGAGAACAAAGGGCTGATTCTGATCCCAGTCTTGCACTGGAACTGCCTCTGGGAGCTTTTGATGTTGGGTTTGCTTGTTATTCAGATCCTGATGTGGAACAGCAAACTGATCTGGCCCTGGGGGCAGCTCTCTAACCGAATCCGTGTCCAGGTATGGAACCTCAGTCTCAGTCAACTCCTGATGAGGCGGGCCAACATCTGGACTGGAGACAAGGACTTTAAGTAATTAAAGCCCACGGCTTCAGCCAGGGGTGTAAGGGCATGGGGCAATTTGGGAGGAGGGTCTGAGGCCTGTGAAGACCAAGCCTCTGTCAGCCGCGGGGGGTTGGGGGTCACCTGGACGGGGCCCAGGGCCCACTCCAGAGGCTGAACTGCCTGGACTAGACGCCACCATCCTTGCCATGTGAGGAAGAGCCGTGGCAACCAATGGCGCAGCCGGGACATAACATGCGGCGGCTCCAGGGGCAGTGACCCAGGCCAGTGAGGAGCCGGAGCCACATCCTGCATCCGAGCTGAACCACTATGCCAGCGCCTACGCGACGGCTCACGTTAGCAACCGACCACCCCGCCCCTGCCTAACGTCCCTCCCGTTATTTATGACGTCTTTAGTTGCGCCACAGTTACTAGGCTCGTGCGGAGATCCAATCCGCGCCACCAGAGTGGGCCTTTTTCCCAGAGTCCCCAGGGCGCCAGCCATCCTTCCCCTTGCAAAGGCAACAATTACCTCCTGCCGGGCCCTCTTCCCAACCCTGCCCTGCCCACCCTGGCCCCAAACAATGAGGCGGAATTTGGGCTGCAGACCCAAGTGGCCCCAAACTCCAGCAGCCCAGGGGTGGAGTGGGGAGGGAAGGATGCAGAGCTTCCCGAGGAAACCAAAGGACCTGGCATTCTGGGAAATTCAAAAGTGCTAGTCCAGTTCTGGCAATCTGAACTCTTCCTCCACAAAGCTGAAGTCTGAGAGACATTCTTCCTCCCTTTGGCCACACGGCTGACATGAAAAGTAGCTGACCTGCAAAATGAGCACCAGTTAGGGTGGCGGGAGGGGAACACACCTTACAATTACGCGAAAATGTTGCCATTTCCTCCAAACTCTCAGTATTCACGTCTCATTATTCATACACCACTGTTATTAGGGGTCACCACTGAATCAGTGATGACTCCAGAACTTCTGCAGGAGGGGTTTGGGGCGGGTGAGCAATTCATTCTGGGAAAGAGAGCCTAAAACCAAGTGAATGGCCCTTTACATTGGCATGGGAAGACTTCCCTCAACCCAACTTGTCCCAACAGAGCCATTAATCTAGAAAAAACTAGTGTCACTTTTCAGAGGTCTACCCTGTGTGCACATATGGAGAAGACACTTACAATGTTATAGTCAGCATGATAAGTAATTTTCTTGAAATACTGTAACTAGTACGAAGTTTAATTTCTTCACAGTCCTTTTCATAATCCATTTAATTTTACTCCTTTTTAATCGTCTGGTACACCTTTAACACCTAAACTCCAAGAGAGAATGAGCTTCACCTTATTTCCAGTGCCTAGCACATGATGGTTTCTAAATGGAACTGATTCCAGGATTGGCCTCATTTAGGAGTGGATCTGTTGTTATAATTAGGTTTCCAGAATCTTTAGTATCAATACGGAACCCTTTCCTCTAACATTTCATAGGAAGCTAGACTTCTTAAAGCCCAAACATGGATACGTTTCAAGTTCCCTTGACTGATTTAAATTGATTTAAAATAATTAGTTTGTACAGGAAAAAACTTTCAAATTTTTTACATTTTTCAGAACAGAACCACCTTTTCTTTCTCTACTTTTTTCCCTTCAAAACAAACTTTGCAACATTGGGGTGAGTTAAATAATCAGAAATCTAGCCAAAAATTAAGCTCTCAATGACATGAAACACATTGTTTGCTCCTTTTAAATAAAAATCCTATATGCAGTACATTAATGTTTTCTTTCAGAAATTACGTTGACAACTTAATCCCTAATTCGAGGCATCCATATAACTGTTTTACAGAAAGGTTCTTTGGCAAAAGATTTAACACAAGATACATATGAGATGTTGAGATCTGGGTAATATACCTTACTTGAAAGGCATGAATAGTTTTTAAACAGTGTAGCATAATCACACTTAAGACCATAGTTACTTTGTTCCCAAATCCCTGCAATTCTATTTGAGGGGAGTTCTAAAGGGCCTGTGTCTTCTCCTGTGTCCACAACCGTAGACGAACACTGGTGGCCCTCAATCCTGCTCTCGAAACTTCAAATAAGTGGCCAGAGACAAGGTCCGGGACTTGGAGAAGTACTAGAAATTCCCTGCCTCAAAACCAGTTTCAGAGTTTCACCTTTTCCTAAGGAAGACAGAACTGAGTAGATATGCTGAAGTCTTCCAAATCCTGCTGGTTGTTTTGAATTATGGCTACACTGGCTGTGTACCCCTTGAGCTTTTATCTCCACATACTTGAATTAAATCCTGTAGTTCCTCTTCGGTTCTAGCATCTGTGACATCTTCACAGGGTCTATATGCCACAGCTGTTTTACCACTTTCTGTAATAAAGTTAACAAGGATCAATTGAGAAGTTTTCTTGTTCTAAAACTTCCTATATACAATGGTAGCACCGAATAATTAGACATTCTTTTGACTTCTAAAAGCAGAAAATAAGAGCATTTTCCTAGAAGTTCCCTCATCTGACACGTCAGTTTTTATAATTATTTGTGAAAACATATATAAGAAGTATCAACTTTGGTTCAAAAACTTTATGATCTTAGAAATAAGGACATAGAAATTAAAAGCTGTGGAAACAAAAATGTTCAATCACAATACAATTAAATAGGAAGACATTAGGTGGGGGTCAAAATGAGTTCAAACCTGGGAGAGATACCACTGGACTATAACAAATACTTCCTATTAGAAGCAAGGCAAGTGCCTACTCCTTGGGACCAAAATTCTACCAGATACAATGAACAAAGCTTTGGAGACAGAGACAGACAGACAGAGCATTTGAACACTCTACTGGCAGAAACTGGCCCATGTACATTCTGGACAATACAGCTTGCCTCAAGGCAAGCTAGAGCCACCAGGCTTTTTGGTCTAAGGGGTTTTGTGTACATATAAGGAGTACCTTGGCATATTAGGCACAAACAACTCAGGCATTTAGTTTGGTTCTTAAAGGTTGTTACCCAGAGTTGACAGCGGATGGAGATTGTGCCTGATGACCAGGGAAGTCAAACTTCACTGGAAGGACTGCCCAGGCTGGAAGGCCAAGTCCAATCCAGGGTCAACTCTTACAAGCCAATAAGTTTGCTGACAACTTACCTAGGATTTCTCAGTCTCTCAGCCTGCAGGGCTGTGAAGCAGGGGAGCAATTCTGTTCCTGGAATCTACTAAGCATAAAGTTTCCTTTGGGCACAGCCTGTGACATTCTCACCGCTGTATAACTGGATAGGGAACACAATCAACGCTATTCAATAGCATGACCAGTTTCAAGGCTCACAAAAACTTAGCCGATTATTATATAAGAATCATATTCACCCAATATATCAGAAATAAACACTTCAACAAGAAAACAACGGTAATAATAATAGTCAATATATTTTGTCTGCTTACTATGTTTCAGGCATAGTTCTAAGCTTTTTACATTCATCATCTCATTTACCCTTACAATATCCCCCATTTGGTGGTAAGCTGAATTACTAACCCTATTTGCAGATAAAGAAATTGCAGCTTAGAGATATTAAATGCCTTCAAATGTCTCTGGCTAGAAAAACCTAAAATTGCAACAACAACAGCAACAAAATCTAAGAGACAATGTTAGGACTCAAACACAGGTGTCCAAGGCTTATAATCACTACCCTATTCTGTATGAGAAGCAAGCAATTGAGGAAGAACTGGATCAAACACTTTCTGTATGAACTGAGGCAAGTGATTCTACATCTAAACACTGGGGACAATAATATGTGCTGTCGTTCTTCTCATAAATGCCACAAAGAACAAATGTAAGACTGCTGCTGTGAATCTGGTGAATGAAAGAATATCTAATGTTTTAGATAACCATTATTTTCATCTGGTGAATGAAAGAATATCTAATGTTTTAGATAACCATTATTTTCATCCAATTAACTTTTCAAATAAGTTTATTTGCTCACTGAAACTGAAGCACTTCAACGACAATCAAAAAGGTCTTTCATAAAACCACAATCAGCAATTTCTGGAATGCATCTGTCATAGCTTTCTGAAGAGCGACTGAAACATAAAAATTAGGAAAAGAAACTTACTACAGGAAAAACCTCATTGGATAAGGCCAATATTCAACAAAGGCAGTAAATCAACCATGTACACAGCTAATAGGAAGGATGAAAGAACACACTAATAAAATCATCTATATTCACATTAAGAAGTTAAGGGACACACGAAACAAGTAGATGTAAAATACAAGGTCAAATTCAGTAACTGTGGGGGAGCAGAGTAACAATGCAGTGTTGTTAGTGTCCATGTGAAATTCAGAGCTCAGCAACTTAAATAATCAGACACACACACACACACACAACTGAAAGAAATCCAAACATAATATTAAAGATAGTCCTCACATCACAGATGAAGGGAATAAAAGGGGAAGAAAGGAACACTGAAGTAATTAAAGAGGGATTCTAAAAATACCCAAGACAAATGAAAATGAACACACAATGATCCAAAATCTATGGGACACAGCCAATGCAGTTCACAGCGGGAAGTTATAGAGATACAAGCTTATTCTCAGGAAAGAAGAAAAATATCAAATAAACAACCTAACATTAAACCTGAAGGAATTAGAAAAAGAAGAAAAAACAAAACTCAAAGCTGTCAGAAAGAAAAAAATTAAGAAAACAATACCATATGCAATCACACCAAAAAGAATAAGATACCTAGGAACAAACACCCCTAAGCAGGTAAAAGACATGTACTCAGAAATCTACCAGCCATTGGTGAAAGAAGTTGAAGGCAACAGAAAAAGATGGGAAAATATAGCAGGTGCATGGACTGGAAGAATTAATACTGTTAAAATAACAATACTACCAAAGACAATCTACAGATTTAATGCAATCCCTGTCAAAATAGCAAAGCATTTTCACAGAACTTGAAAAAGTAATTTTAAAATTTGTATAGAAACACAACGACCCCAAAGAGCCAAACAATCTTGAGAAAGAACAGAGCTGGAGGCATCACGCACCTTGACTTCAGATTATACTGCAAAGCGACAGTAATCAAAGAGAATCGGACCGGAGCAAAAACTGACTCAAATATCACTGGAATAGAATAGATATCCCAGAAAGAAGCCCACACACTTATATTTAATTGATTTATGACAAAGCAGACAATATGGAGAAAAAACTGTCTCTTCAATAAGTGGTACTGGGAAAACTGGTCAGCTACATGGAAAAGAATAAAATTAGAGTAATTCAGCACACCATATATAAAATAAACGCAAAACTGAATAAAGACCTAAATGTAGGACCCTAAAACCCCTAGAGGAAAATACAGAACATTCTTCAACATAAATGGTAGCAACACTTTTAGGTTCAGTTTACAAAGGCAAATGAAACAAAAGCAAAAATAAACAAATGGGACTTCACTACACTTAAATGATTTTGCACAGCAAAGGAAATCAAAGACAAAATGAAAAGACAACCTCCTGAAGTAGAGACAATATTTGCACATAAGAGGTTAACACCAAAAAGATGACCAAGCAAGGGTTCATATCTAAACTACAGAAACAGCACATGCAACTCGATATCAGAACAACACACAAAATATTTTTATAAAAAATGTGAAGACCTAAATAGACATTTTTCCAAGGAAAAAATACAGATAGACAGCCAGAACTCACAAAGATGCTAAACATAGCTAATTGGCAATAAAATGCAAACCAAAACAATGAGATATATCACCTCAGGCTTGTCAGAATGGCTGTCATCAAAAAGGTCACAAATAACAAAGTTTAGTAAGGATGTGGGGAAAGGGAAGCTCTTGTACACTCTTGATGTGAATGTGAAGTAGTGCAGCTACTGTGGAAAGCAGAATGGAGGTTCCACAAAAAACTAAAACTAGAACTACCATAATATCCTGCAATTTCACTCTTGGGTATATAACAAGAAGACAAAAACACTATTTCAAAAACATAACTGCACACCAATGTTCATAACAGTGTTATTTGCCATAGCCAAGATACAGAGTCAAACTAAGTGTTCATCAATAGGTTAGGGGATAAAAAAGATTTTCTATGATGACTTCAGCAAAACATGAAATTTTGCCATTTGCAAGAACATGGATGGACCTGGAAGGTATTATGCTTAGTAAAATAAGCCGCAGAGAAAACAAGCCTGGTAGGTTATCACTTACACGTGGCATCTAAAAAATTGAATACAACAACAACAAAACAGACTCACAGATTAAAGAACAGACTAGTGGTTACCAGCAGGGACAGACAGGGTGGAGGAGCAAAATAGTGGTAGAGATTCTGAGGAAGAATCCACTATGTATAAAATCAATAATCTACAGTGACGTACAGTATAGCATGGGGAATAGAGCCACTGTTTTATAATAAGTATAAATGGAGAAATACCTAAACATTTATGAATCACTATGTGTTGTACCTCTGAAACTAATATAATAATGTAAATTAACTATAGATCAATAAAATATAAAGTAAGAAACGATAAAGAGGAGACACTGGTTATTAGATAGAAATCAATTAAATAAACACAAGTTTTGGAAACCAAGGAATTAAAAAACAACATGTAAGACACAACATTGGCATTTAAAGTGTACGATCTATTCATTTAAGGGGTGAAAAATGGTACATATTCTCACAATTTTATATATCTAGGATAAATTATTATCTACAAAAAAGTTAAAAATATTCACTCAAAAAGAAAGAAAATTTGGATTAACCCACTTTAGTATACAAATTTAATATCAAAGTCTTTATGTAACATTGACTTGAGTAAGTTCTGTTAGCCACTTCTAGGTCCTTTGAGATGTAAAATCTTTTAAAGCATAAAAATCAGCCTTTCTACATTTTTCCATTAGACATACATAGAAGTTAAAAGAAATGAGAAGACAGAACAATCAACTAAGAAGGTGAATTAACTGAGAAACAGTCATTCTTTCTCCCTCTTTCTTTTCTTTTCCTCCTTTTCCAGGTCTCTTTCCGTTCCAATCAAGAGAAGTCTTGAGAGTTCTGAGAATATTTCTTTCAGGGCTTCAAATCACCATACCTACATCCTCTGCCACAACTACACACACAGGAACAAAAATAAACCTCTGCTATCTACTCATGTAGGAGGGATTCGTGCAAAATAAAATCCTACATAGAGACCAACAGGTGAGTTTTCTACCTGTTCTTTATAATATCCTTCCATTATAGTAAATCCCACACATTATGAGGCAGAAGGGGTTATGTGAGCTCTTCCTTGAAGTCAAAAAACTTGCATTCATTTCAAGTACCTGGTGATCATAGGGTACCCCCAGGGAAGGTGCCATCCCCCTTGAGGGAGAGTCGGTGAATGGGCTCCCGCAGCCATGCACCTCCTGATGTACAGATTCTGGAGAAACAAAGGGCGGTCACACCACAGTCAGCCTGTCAGGCTGTCGGGCCACTGGGCAACCCCAGCAGCCTGCAAGTGACCCCTCAGTTCCTGAAAGCAAAACTCTGTCCCCCCTGTGAAGCCAGGCAATTTGGGCCAGAGTCAGAGGAGACCGGTAATCAACTCCTCCTCTCTGCTCACCTCCTTGGGGTTACAGCAACCCCATCTCCAAACCCAACTCTGATTCTGGAGTGCCAAAGTGGGAGTGCAGGTGGGCTCAGCCGGTGTTTCAGCGCCCTCTGGGAAGCCCCCTAGTTTGAATATGATTTGAGTTTGATCCTGTAAAACCATCAGAACTTCCCACCAGAGATAAATGAGGAGATTCTGGCCTTTATTAGTACGCATGGTGAACACAGTTGTCCTGGCTGTACTTTCCAACACTCCTATTTTACCCACCTATTTTTATCCAACTTCCTCCCTGTGAGTACCTTTGACCAACGCTGAGCTCAGACTCCTGATCTATTACAGCGACTTTGTCAGTCCTTCTTTTAAAATGGACGGGTAGGGCTTCCCTTGTGGCGCAGTGGTTGAGAGTCCACCTGCAATGCAGGGGACACGGGTTCGTGCCCAGGTCGGAGAGCATCCCACATGCCGTGGAGTGGCTAGGGCCATGAGCCATGGCTGCTGAGCCTGCCCGTCCGGAGCCTGTGCTCGGCAATGGGAGAGACCACAACAGTGAGAGGTCCGCTTACCACAAACAAACAAAAAAAATGGACAGGTAATAAAATGAATTTAACCTAGAAGCAGCAGCTCAGTAAGGGAAATAAAATCATCAGAAGCTATCTAATCACAGCCACAGCCACCCAGGACTCTGTCTTATCTGCTGGGGCATAAGAATGGGACCTTCCTAAACTTGAAGGACAGCCAATCAAATAAGTAAAGGTGTCGCTCACCTCTGGCTCTTGGAGGGATTGCTAGGCCGTCTACCCAGTGTATACTAACTGCAAAACACTGTCATGGTTTTGAAACACCTATGTTCCAGGAAAGCTTTTTGGGGTGCATGGGGAAGGTTTCTTTTTGACATCAAGCAAAAAATAAATCACCAAGCTCTTTGAGCACAGGGGTGCTTAAGAGGGAAGTAGAAAGAAGGAATGGGCAGAAAAGACGATCTACTCTGAAGTGAAGGTTGTTTTTCCAAGAGTAGGATTTAGTCTCAGCTTAAGGAGAACAATTTTTAAATAGCCGGGACAGGTCCACATTGCAGTTTAGAGAACGAGTGCTTCAAAAAAACAGCACTTTAAAAGTCCTGGCAAAACAGCAAGTGGATGAAGAGTTTGTTTTGCATACTTTTGGACACAGGAGTAAAGAAACATAGGCATCTCTGACTAAACGGCCCTGAGATCCTATGGCATCAATGCGTCAGTTGCAGGGGCCATGGGGTGTGGGAGGCAATATTTCTCTCTCAACAATTCCCAGGGCAGCCACCCCTCCCTACCCCACCCCCCTACTCCCTTCACCCTTCCTCCCTCCACTGTTGGGTCCCCAGGGACAGCACTTCTTAAGCTGGAGCGCTCAGGCACCATCTCTGCACTCTGGATTCTTCCTGGAGCCTGAGAAGTTCTGGGACAGGAAGCCAGGTCTGCAAGGCCGCTGGGGTGCCGTCGGACCTGGAGGCCTGGAGGGGAACTGGAGCCCTGAAGTCCACCGATGTCCTTGCAGCCGAGGGAGGAACACATCCTCCTAACAGTACTTCTCAGGGATCAGCGTGCTCCCCACCCGACGGTGATCCATACTCACTTGAGGCAGCAAGGACTGCCTCTAACTGGCCCACTAGATTCCACCTTAAGGGTCCTCGCACCTATGTGATAGCACAGGCCCCGGCTCTCTTTAGTCAGCTGAGGCCAGTGCTGCCGGTGTCCCTCCAGTCCCATCCCCCAGCCCCTCCCTCTGGGATTGTATCTAATAGAAG
The DNA here is from genome assembly GCF_005190385.1 of Monodon monoceros. Taxonomy (NCBI): domain Eukaryota; kingdom Metazoa; phylum Chordata; class Mammalia; order Artiodactyla; family Monodontidae; genus Monodon; species Monodon monoceros. The sequence continues at coordinate 55,248,762 of NW_021703778.1, read as the reverse complement.
AAAGAGCACAGAGGAATTGGATGAATCAAGGGACCTGGGAGCCTGGGTATGAGTTAGAAGACCGAGAACCTAAGGCACAATTACATAGTACTGGAGATTCTTGTGGGGTGTGTGTGGGGAGGTTAGGAAGCTGAGAAGCTGAGTGGACCTGATGAGTCCAGGCCCAGGACACCACACAGCCCCGCCCCCCCTTCCCTGCCATCAGACAAGGGGTGCCGCAACTCCAGCTGGGACTCTGCACTTCCCACTCCCTGATTCTCCTCCAAAAGAGCAGGTGGCCCCCCTCTGAGGGCAGGGGCAGGACAAGGCACCAAGTCCCCCTGCACTAAGGCGCTACTGGAAGCTCTTCCTGAACAGCAGTGCTGGCTTGGAGCGAACCCGAGCACAGCCAATGTTGGTCTCGTCCTGCAGCTGAAAGAAGCGGGGTTTAAGTCAGCTGCCATGGCTTTAAATCAATCAGCCCCCCCTTTAAGTCAGGTGACCCGACTTTAAATCACTGTGTGCCCCTCAAGCCTGCAACTTCTAAAGTTGGGAACTTCACTTTGATCCCAGCAGCTCACATAGCTGAATGCACACTGTAGTCACCCCCAAGCCTGGCTTAGAGGCAGGATATAAGGTAAGGGGATGGGCGTGCACTCATGGTGATGAGAGTGTACTTCATGGACCTGAAGGGTCTAGGTACTCTGGGGTACAGCAAGCAGTGCACGATACAGCAGCTCCCTGGCAAAGCTGGTGATGCACAGGGAGAGCGGGCACACCCATGCATGCTGAGGTTCCAGGACGGGACCTCGAGGACAGCCAGCCGGGATGGTGTGAAAGCGGAGGATCTGAGCCTTCTTGAGAAAGGCAGACACAGATGATGGATGAGAAACAAAGACCAGATGAAATATGGATTTGAAAACACACCCTGCTCTTGAAATTGGCGTGGGGGGGCACCCCAGATTTGAGTCTTCTTACTCCCCAGTACCTAGTGCTTTGGCCTTTGCCCAATTACTTATAAAATTATTGATAATATCTAACCCGTAAAATACTGCATTTGTAGTGGTATCGCATGTTAAATTTTCTGTAGTGGAAAAATCTTTTCTACAAGAAAAATGTACACTACCGGAAATAAATTAAAACCCCTCTTTATAAGTACAATATCAGATTTCCCTGGTGGCGCAGTGGTTAAGAAACTGCCTGCCAACGCAGGGTACATGGGTTCGAGCCCAGATCAGGGAAGATCCCACATGCCGAGGAGCAGCTATGCCCATGTGCCACAACTACTGAGCCTGCAGGGCACAACTACTGTAGCCGGAGCACCTAGAGTTGGTGCTCCACAACAACTGCATCAAGAGAAGCCACCGCAATGAGAAGGCCGCGCACCACAACAAGGAGTAGCCCCCGCTTGCCGCAACTAGAGAAAGCCCGCATATAGCAACGAAGACGCAACGCAGCCAAAATTTAATTAATTAATTATTTTAAAAAAGTGCTTTATCCTTCCATACAACTTATCTGGGAAGAACAAAGAGATGGCTTGGGAGAGTGAGAAAGACCAATATTTAGTGCACATCTCTCATGAAAGTGCTCTGCTGGCTCAGATACATTTATCCCCACTTTACAAAGGAGGAAATAAGCTCAGAGAGGTTTATTAATTTTCCCAAAGCCAAACAGCTATTGAGTGGCAGAACCAGGATCTGAACCAAGTCTGTTACCTTCAAAGCCTAAGTCCTCATCACAACAAAACTCAATTAGTATTTACATTTATCGAATTACATTGAAAACTGGGGAGTTCTTGGCAC
>NW_021703778.1:55239781-55246881 GCF_005190385.1 Monodon monoceros | reverse complement strand
ACCTAGAAGTGATATCATACAATATTTGTCTTACTGTGTCTGACTTATTTCACTTAGTACAATCATCTCTAGGTCCATCCATGTTACTGCAATTGGCATTATTTTCTTCTATTTTATGGCTGAGTCATGTTCTATTATATATATGTATCACATATTCTTTACCTATATTCATATGTTGATGGACATTTTGGTTGCTTCCATGTCTTCGCTATTGTAAAGAGTGTTGCAGTGAACATTGGGGAAGATGTGTCTTTTCGATCTATGCTTTCCTCCAGATATGCGCACAGGAGTGAACTTGCTGGATCATCTGGTAGCTCTATTTTATTTTATTTTATTTTATTTCATTTCATTTCAATTTTTTTGGAGTATAGTTGATTTACAATGTTGTGTTACTTTCTGCTGCACAGCAGAGTGAAGCAGTTATACATATATCCAATCCCTTTTGGATTCCTTTCCCATACAGGTCATTACAGAGTATTGAGTAGAGTTCCCTGTGCTATACCGTAGGCCCTTATTTGTTATCTCTTTTATATATAGTGGTGTGTATATGTCAATCCCAATTTCCAGTTTATCCCTCCCTTCTCCCCTTACCCTGGTAACCTCCATTCTGTGCCCCATAGTGGCTGTTACCAATTGGCATTGCCACCAGTAATGTAGTATTGGTGGCGCAGTGGTTAAGAATCCACCTGCCAGTGCAGGGGACACAGGTTCGAGCCCTGGCCCAGGAAGATCCCACATGCCACAGAGCAACTAAGCCTGTGCGCCACAACTACTGAGTCTCCGCTCTAGAGCCCACAAGCCACAACTACTGAGCTCACGTGCCACAACAACAGAAGCCTGTGTGCCTAGAGCCTGTGCTCCACAACAAGAGAAGCCACCGCAAACAGAAGGCTGCGTACCACAACGATGAGTAGCCCCCGCTTGCTGCAACTATAGAAAAGCCGCATGCAACAAAGAAGACCCAATGCAGATTAAAAAAATAATAAGTAGTAGGTTTCTCTTTTTTCCACACCCTCTGAAGCATTTCTTGTTTCTAGACATTGTGAGGATGGCTATTCTGAGTGGTTCCAGGTGATACTTCTTTGTACATCTGATTTGCATTTGTCTAACATAAAGCAATGTTGGGCATCTTCATATGTGCTTTTCTTTTTGAACAGTGTGAGTAAAGTTTACCCCTTGAAAAAGGGTTATTGAAAGGTTGCCTTGTTTTGAAGTCTATTTCGATTACCTACCCCAAGGTATTTCTTGAGGGCTGTAGTCATTTACAGCTCCCCAGGCATTGTAAATATGAAGTGCCTGTAAGGTCCAGTTTTAGAATTATTGTTATGGGAAACAGAAGGCGGCAGGATTTCTCCTGTCCCCCTCTGGTTACTGACACAACCTTAGATGTAGGGAAAGTCCTGTTCCTGGGTTTTAAATTAGAGTGGAATGTGCCTGACCAAACATGTAAGGGCTTCTGTCCCATTCCTTCTTCCCCTTACCCTTCATCCCCCGAACAAGTATAAACCCCTGAAAAATCACCTGTTGAGGGTGCTGTCTTGTAGAGTGGGATGACCCTAAAGAAGGAGTCGGGAGGTCGGAACCCAAACACCAGGATATGTTGAGACCAGGTGATTTTCCAAATGTCATCCAGCCCAGAGAGTCCACCATCCTTTGGGTGTCAGAGGGTTGGTTTAGTAGTATGAGGGCACACTTAGATCTGGAGATTGTGATCCCATGCAGAGGGGACCAGGTACTACATGTTCAAGGGGTCAAATTAGCTGGCATATCCTCCCGAGGTCCTCAGGCCCACAACAGTCCAGCCTTGGGACCAAATTGTGTCTGTGTCCAGGGATGTGACACTAGCACGTTAACTGAGACTAAACGAATTTAGTGATCATTTTTCTTTTCTATAATTCAATTTTAAATTTATAATGGAGCATAGTTGATTTACCATGTTGTGTTCGTTTTTGATATACACCAACATGATTCACTTATACAGAGATGACTATATATTCTTTCTGGAATTATTTTCCCATTGAGCTTACTAAAGGGTGTTGAGAAGAGTTCCAAGTACTCTACAGCAGGGCCATGTTGATTACAAGTTTCCTCTCTGTAAATATGTATATACTAACTCCAGCCTCATGATTTATGCCTCCAACACACCTTTCCAGTTTGGTAACCATAAGTTTGTGTTCTAAGTCTGGGACTCTGTTTCTGTGTTGTAAGATAGTACCTTTGTATCAATTGTTAGATTCCACCGATAAGTAATATCATATGATATTTATCATTGCCTGATTTATGACACTTAGTATGAATGTATCTATGTCCTTCCGAGTGGCTGCAAGTGGCCTTATTCCATTCATTTCATGGCTGAGTAATATTCCATTGTACATATCTACCATAATTTCTTCATCCAGTCGTCCTTCCAAGGACGTTTATGTAGCTTCCAAGTAGAGGCTCTTGTAAACAGGGCTGCATAAATTTTGGAATGCCTGGGTCCTGTCAATGTACGTTTTTTCCAAGATACAGGCCCAGGAGTGGAAGTGCCATATGCTCTGAAGCTCTGTTTTTGAGATTTTTAAGGAATCACCACCCACTTCTCCACAGTGGCTGTTAGCAATTTACATTCTCACCATCAGCTTGTCAGGGTTCCCTTTTCTCCACGCCCTGTCCTGCATTTCAGGTTTTACATTCTGTGAGCTTGGCCATTCTGACTGGTGTGAACTGATACCTCTTTGTAGTATTAATTTACATTGCCCGCCTGTTTTGTTGGCCAAAAATGGAGTAAGGGTTTTTCCTGAATATATTAAGGAATAACGCATATGGCCTTTTTGGCAAACTGCATCATTGGCGATGTTCAGCAGCTTTGCATGTGCTTTAATGGCGAGTGCAAACTACCTCTTGAAATCCCTTTCCTGCAATTCTGCCTTGCTTACAAGGCCTTTACGAATACTTGGCTCAAGAAATGACTCCATTAGAGGTGTCAATTACAACCCTGCATGTTTGTGAATTGCAGTGCCCCTGAGCACCAGTTTTCAACTTGTTGTTTAGGGAAGCAGCCACAAAGGGGCAGGATTTCTACAGACCCATTCCGGTTACTGGGGCACCTGAAGGATAGGGAAATTCTTCTTCCAGATTAGGAAACTAGAGTGGCATATGCCTGTCCAAACATCTAGGGCTTGTGTCTCATTCCATCCCCCATTCCCCTTCTTCACACGGAAAATTCCAAGCTGTGCAAAACCGGCTGCTGAGTGTGCTGCCTTCCCAAAGTGGGGAGACTCTAAGCAAAGGAGCTGGGGAACCCGAATACCAGGAGAAATGGAGATGAGGTGACTTTCCCAAACTTTCCCGAACACACGGTGTACCATCCTCTGGATGTCCCATTCATGTTTTAGCTGTACGAAGGGTCCCCTGCACCTGGAGATATGGGACCCATGGAATGGGGGCCAGGCAGTATTACTCTAAAAGTGCTGCATTTGCTGTCCCATCCTCACCAAGCCTCTCAGACCCACGAGTGTAGAGCCTTATGTCCCATCCAGCTGTGTGTCTACATGTGTTCAGTCCAGGTTGCATCACAGCCCTTGAAGAAATTTTGTAAGAATTTCTCTCTCTCTCACTGTCTTTTGTTCTTGTTATTTAATTTTAAAATGGGGTATAGCTGATTTTCAATAATGTCTTTCTTCCTGCTCTACATCTATCCACTTGATTCACTTAAAGAGAGACATCAATAAATTCTTTTACAGATTCTTACCAGTCTTATATGTCCTTTTCCGGTACAACACTGTGCTGAGTCCAACTCTTTGAGATATACAGTAGGTCCTGTTGATTACCTATTTTGTTTATGGAACTGTATCTATGCTAATTCCAACCTCCTCGTTTATGCATCACCCCACCCCACCATTCTACTTTAGCAGCCATAAGTGTGTTTTCTAAATGTGTGACTCTGTTTCTGTTTTGTAATTGAGTTCATGTGTAGCCATTTTTAGATACGATCTATAAGTGATACCTTATGATAAGTCTCTTTTTATGTCTGACTTATGTCACATGGAATGATCGTACCTCAGACTCCACGAGTTGCTGCAACTGGCCTTATTTCACTGATTTAATTGCTCAGTAATATTCCATTGTACATAAGTACCACATCTTCTTTATCCATTTTTTACTACCAAGGACATGTAAGTTGTACCCAAGTCGAGGCATTTCTAAACAGAGCAACATTAAACATAGCGGTGCCTGTGTCCTGTCGATTTTTGGTTTTCCCAAGATATACGCCAAAGAGGGGAAGTGCCGTATGCTCTGTAGCTCTGCATTTTAGATGTTTCAGGAAACACCATACACTTCTTCAGAGAGGCCTTGGCTATTTACATCTCCCCAATCAGCTTAACAAGGCTCCCTTTTCCCCATGGCCTGTGCTGCATTTCTGGTTTTACACTGTTCCAGGATGGCCCTTTTGACGAATGCGAAGTGAGTCATCTTTGTAGTGCAGATTTGCATTTGGAGCTTGTTTGGATGGCCAAAAAGGGCGGATGCATTTTTCCTGAATATATTTATTTTTATGATGGGGTTTAGCTGACTTCCACTGTTGTGTTTATGCCACGTTACACCTACTTGATTCACTTACAGAGAGATATCAATACATAGGTTGTAAGATTCTCATTAGTCAGATATATTCCTCTGCGGTGCACAGGGGATGTTGAGTCCAGTTCACTGAGCAAAGAGTAGGTCTTCTCTATTACATATTTAGTTTATGGAACGGTATCTGTGCTAATTTCAAACTCTGGTTTTATGCATCACCCCTCCTCACCTTTCCCCTTAAGCAGGCATAAGTGCGTCTTCTAAATGTGTGACTGTGGTCTGTTTTTGTAATTCAGCTCGTGTAGCCATGTTTACATGCCGTCTGTAAGTGATACCTTACGATAAGTTTCTTTTTCTGTGTGACTTCTTTCACTTAGAATCATCGTATCTAAATCCACTCATTATGCTGCTGCTGGCCTTATGACATTGATTTCCTGGCTGAGTGACATTCCATTGTACATAAGTACCACAACTTCTTTATCCATTTTTCTCTTTCCTGGGATGTTTAAGTTGTACCGAAGTCGAGGATTTTGTAAACAGAGGAGCCCTAAGCTTTGGGGTGGCTGTGTCCTGTTGACTTTTATATTTCCCAAGATATACGCCCATGAGTGGAAGTGCCCTATGCTCTGTAGCTCTGCTTTTCACATGTTTCAGGAAACACCATACACTTCTCCAGAGTGGCTGTTGGCAATTAAAACCCGGCCAATCAGGGTAACAAGGCTCCCTGCTCTGCATGGCCTGTCCTGCCTCTCTAGTTTTCACACTTTTTTCGGATGGCCCTTTGGACCGGTTGAAGAGAGACTTCTTTGTTGTGCGGATTTCCATTGCCCGCTTCCTTGATTGGCCAAAAAGGGCGTATGCGTTCTTTCCTGAATATATTCAGGAAGATAAACGCATACGCCCTTTTTGGGCAACTGCATCGTTGTCGAAGTTCGGCCGCTTTTCATGTGCTTTAAAGGAGACTCCAATCTACCTGGTGAAACCTGTTTGCTGCAATTCTGCCTTGGTTTCAAATCCTCTTCGTTGCATTAGCTCAATATATTTTTCGACGAAAGTTGTCCTTTTTAACTCTGCAGGTTTGTGAAGTGCAGTGCCCCTGAGCTCCATTTCTCAACTCGCTTTTTTGTGAACTGGCCGCAAAACCGCAGGATTGCTTCAGGCCCTATTCTGGTTCCGGGGCGGCAGGCTGAGGCTTTGGTTAATTCTTCCTCCTGATGGGAAATTAGAGGTGCATGTGCCCGTCCAAACACCTACAGCTGTTCTCTCATTGGTTCCCCCTCATCCCGTTCATCCTCCGCACTAATTGCAGAGTGTGCGAAACAAGGAGGTTTAAGGCGCTGACTCTCCGTGTGGGGAGATTGTTAGTAAAGCGGCTGGAATGGCGAACCCGAGCACCAGGAGAGGAAAAGTGAGGTACGTTTTAGAAACCTTTCCCGATCACACGGTGTACCATCCTCTGGGTTTCCCATGCGTTTTTTAGCTGTAGGAAGATTCCCTTAAACCTGGAGAGTTGGGACCCGTGGAATGGGTAGCGCGCAGTACTGCTTTAAAGTGTCTGCATTTGCTCAGCCAACCTCACCAATCCTCTCAGCCCCAAGTGTCCAGACTTATGTCTCATCCAGCTTTGGGTGTAGATGTGGTCAATCCAGGTTGAATCAGAGCCCCTGAACGAATTTTGTAAGAATTTCTCTCTCTTTTGCTGTCTTTGTGTTTTGTTTTTGAAATTTTTTTTTAATGGGGTTTAGCTGATTTTCACTGTTGTGTTTATGCCTCTCTACACACACTTGATTCCCTTACGTAGACATGTCAATACATAGGTTTTAAGATTCTTACGAGTCAGACATATACCTCTGCAGTTAATAGGGAGTGTTGAGTCCAGTTTGTTGAGCAAGGTGTAGGTCTTGTCTATTACATATTTGGTTTATGGATCGGCATCTGTGCTAATTTCAATCTCTGGTTTTATGCATCACCCCAACTCACCTTTCCCCTAAAGCAAGCATGAGTTTGTTTTCTATATGTGAGACTCTGTTCTCTTTTGTAATTCTGTTCATGTGTTGCTATGTTAACATTCCCTCTATGAGTGATATCTTATGACAATTTTCGTTTTCTGTGTGACTTATTTCACTTAGAATCATTGTACCTAAATCCACTCATTATGTTTTGACTCCCCTGATGACATTGATTTCATGGCTGAGGGATATTCCATTGTACGTAAGGACCACGTATTCTTTACCCATTTTTGTGTTTTCTGGGATATTTGAGTTGTACTGTAGCCGACGTTCTAGTAAACACAGCAGCTCTAAACTATGGGGTGGCTGTGTCTTGTTCATTTTTAGTTTTCCCATCCTGTAGGGCCATGAGTGGAAGTGCCCTAGGCTCTGTAGCTCTGTTTATTAGATGTTTCAGGAAACACCATATAGTTCTCCAGAGTAGCTGTTGGGGATGGCGATATTGTGCCTGGTGGATTAAGTTTACCTGGCAGGTAGATCGCAGAGATCCTGAGAAGCAAGGGTTGGAATTTTTCTCCTGGGTGCCCCTTAGGT
>NW_021703778.1:55238069-55239681 GCF_005190385.1 Monodon monoceros | reverse complement strand
TTAGTGGTAAAGGTTTTGTTGTTATATTTCTATTATGTTTCCTTTAAGAATCATTATCCTATTTAAATGGATTAAGTCAACTCTATAGGCATTTATCTTATGAATACTGATGAAATGAATACCTAGAGGGCAGTAGTACAAGTTGATTGGACTTGAGAACCTCTATTAGCACAGTTACGTATAAATATTATCTATATGTAAACCAAAGAACATGCTGAGTGAGATTCTCTGACACTTTTTCACTGTCTGCCCCTCAAGCCTGTGAGAAATGGAATATTTCTTGCCAGCTCAGTAATCAAAGGATGTCACACTCTTCAGGACTTGTAGCCCTCCAGTGTGAGCCGCGGGCCCTGAGTAATTCAGGATATGCAAATACAGAATGGAGGCCCCAGAGAGCTGAGGGTGCACATCAAAGGAAGGATTTCAGTGAGCCCAGACTCTGGCATCTTCGCATACAAAGAAAAGAGCTACATTCCTCACGTTGGGACAGCAGGTTTTCCTCAGTCAACCATCACCTTTTGATGTTCCCCATTACCTGTGTCAGTCCCCTGACCTGTCCCCTCCTGCCCGGTACTGTAGCTCAGGGAGGAAGTAGCGCAGAGGGACTCTGCTGAATAAGGGGCCTGCGAGCCTCGGGAGGAGTTTTCAGCCGCTTTCCCCGCAGTCGCATAGCACAGGGAGAGCAGCTTGGTGCTTTGTGACCACCTAGAGTGGTGGGATAGGGAGGGTGGGAGGGAGGGAGATGCAAGAGGGAAGAAATATGGGAACATATGCATATGTATAATTGATTAACTTTGTTATAAACCAGAAAATAACGCATCATTGTAAAGCAATTATATACTCCAATAAAATGTTAAAAAATAATAAAAAATAAAATAAAACTGCAGCCTCCATTTTCATTTACTTTGTAACTGCTTGGGATGTGTCTATATGAACTGTGTACTATATGCTTCTGTTTTATAGTCCTTACAATATTTTATTGTCCTATTTTCTGTAATGATTTTCCATGGATTCTTTGGGCTTAAGGTATATTAAAAGGGAGACTGCGATTCTTGGACTTCCCTGGTGATGCAGTGGTTAAGAATTCGCCTGCCAACGCAGGGGACATGGGTTCGAGCCCTGGTCAGGGAAGATCCCACATAGCCGCGGAGCAGCTATGCCCATGCGCCACAGCTACTGAGCCTGCAGGCCACAACTACCGTAGCCGGCGCACCTACAGTTGGTGCTCCGCAACAACTGCTCAAGAGAAGCTACCGCAATGAGATGCCCGCGCACTGCAACAAGGAGTAGCTCACGCTTGCCGCAACTAGAGAAAGCCCGCGTATGGCAACGAAGATGCAACGCAGCCAAAATTTAATTAATTAATTTTTTAAAAAGTGCTTTATCCTTCCGTACAACTTATCTGGGAAGAACAGACAGATGGCGTGGGAGAGTGAGAAAGACCAATATTTAGTGCACATCTCTCATGAAAGTGCTCTGCTGGCTCAGATATATTTATCCCCACTTTACAAAGGAGGAAATAAGCTCAGAGAGGTTTATTAATTTTCCCAAAGCCAAACAGCTACTGAGTGGCAGAACCAGGATCTGAACCAAGTCTGTTACCTTCAAAGCC
>NW_021703778.1:55213060-55237969 GCF_005190385.1 Monodon monoceros | reverse complement strand
AGAAACTCTGCAAGCCAGAAGGGACTGGCAGGACATATTTAAAGTGATGAAAGCGAAAAAACTACAACCAGGATTACTTGACCCAGCAAGGATCTCATTCAGATTTGACAGAGAAATTAAAACCTTTACAGACAAGCAAAAGCTAAGAGAATTCAGCACCACCAAACCAGCTTTACAACAAATGCTAAAGGAACTTCTCTAGGCAGGAAACACAAGAGAAGCAAAAGACCTACAATAACAAACCCCCAAAAATTAAGAAAATGGAAATAATAACATACATATCAATAATTACCTTAAATGTAAATTGATTAAATGCTCCAACCAAAAGACATAGACTGGCTGAATGGATCCAAAAACATGACCGGCAAATATGCGGTCTACAAGAGACCCACTTCAGACCTAGAGACACATACAGACTGAAAGATAGGGGATGGAATAAGATATTCCATGCAAATGGAAATCAAAAGAAAGCTAGAGTAGCAATTCTCATATCAGACAAAAAAGACTTTAAAATAAAGACTATTACAGGAGACAAAGAAGGACACTACATAATGATCAAGGGATCAATCCAAGAAGAAATAATAACAATTGTAAATATTTATGCACCCAACACAGGAGCACCTCAATACATAAGGCAAATGCTAACAGCCATAAAAAGGGAAATCGACAGTAACACAATCATAGTAGGGGACTTTAGCACCCCTCTTTCACCAATGAACAGATCATCCAAAATGAAAATAAATAAGGAAACACAAGCTTTAAATGATACATTAAACAAGATGGACTTAACTGATATTTATAGGACATTCCATCAAAAAACAACAGAATACACTTTTCCTCAAGTGCTCGTGGAACATTCTCCAGGATAGATCATATCCTGGGTCACAAAAAAAGCCTTGGTAAATTTACGAAAATTGAAATTGTATCAAGTATCTTTTGTGACAACAATGCTATCAGAATAGATATCAATTACAGGAAAAGATCTGTAAAAAATACAAACACATGGATGCTAAACAATACACTACTTAATAACCAAGACATCACTGAAGAAATCAAAGAGGAAATAAAAAAAATATCTAGAAACAAATGACAATGAAAACATGAAGACCCAAAACATATGGGCTGCAGAAAAAGCAGTTCTAAGAGGGAGGTTTATAGCACTACAATCCTACCTCAAGCAACAAGAAACATCTCAAATAAACAAGCTAACCTTACACCAAAAGCAGTTAGAGAAAGAAAGAAAGAAAAAAAAAACAAAGTCAGCAGAGGAAAGAAATCATAAAGATCAGATCAGAAATAAATGAAAAAGAACGAAAGAACAGCAAAGATCAAAAAAACTAAAAGCTGGTTCTCTGAGAAGATAAACAAAATTGACAAACCATTAGCCAGACTCATCAAGAAAAAAAAGGAAGACTCAAATCAATAGAATTACAAATGAAAAAGGAGAAGTAACAACTGACACTGCAGAAATACAAAGGATCATGAGAGATTACTGCAAGCAACAATATACCAATAAAATGGACAACCTGGAAGAAATGGACAAATTCTTAGAAAAGCACAAGCTTCCAAGACTGAACCAGGAAGTAATAGAAACTATAAACAAACCAATCCAAAGCACTGAAATTGAGACCGTGATTAAAAATCTTCCAACAAACAAAAGCCCAGGACCAGATGGCTTAACAGGCAAATTCTATCAAACATTCAAAGAGTTAACACCTATCATTCTCAAACTCTTCCAAAATATAGCAGAGGGAGGAACTCTCCCAAACTTATTCTGTGAGACCACCATTTCCCTGATACCAAAACCGGACAAAGATGTCACAAAGAAAGAAAACTACAGGCCAATAAAACTGACGAACATAGATGCAAAAATCCACAGCAAAATACTAGCAAACAGAATCCAACAGCGCATTAAAAGGATCATACACCAAGATCAACTGGGGTTTATCCCAGGGATGCAAGGATTCTTCAATATATGCAAAGCAATGTGATACACCATATTAAAAAACTGAAGGATAAAAATGATATGGTCATCTCAATAGACACAGAAAATGCTTTAGACAATATTAAACACCCATTTATGATAAAAAAAAAACCTCCAGAAAGTAGGCATAGAGGGAACTTTCCTCAACATAATAAAGGTCATATATGACAAACCCACAGACAACATTGTTCTCAATGGTGTAAAAGTGAAACCATTTCCACCAAGATCAAGAGCAAGACAAGCTTGCCCACTCTCACCACTATTATTCAACACACTTTTGGAATTTTTAGCTACAGCAACCAGAGAAGAAAAAGAAACAAAGGGAATCCAAATCAGAAAAGAAGAAGTTAAGCTCTTGCTGTTTGCAGATGACATGATACTACACATAGAGAACCCTAAAGATGCTACCAGAAACCTACTAGAGTTAATCAATGAATCTGGTAAGGTTGCAGCATACAAAATTAATGTACCGTTATCTCTTTCATTCATATACACTAAAGATGAAAAATCTGAAACAGAGAAATTAAGGAAACACTCCCATTTACCACTGCAATATAAAGAATAAAATACCTAGGAATAAACATACCTAAGAAGACAAAAGTCGTTTACTCAACAAACTATAAGACACTGATTAAAGAAATCAAAGATGACACAAACAGATAGAGAGATATACCATGTTCTTGGACTGGAAGAATCAACATTGTGGAAATGACTATACTACCCAAAGCAATCTACAGATTCAATGCAATCCCTATCAAACTACCAATGGCACTTTTCAGAGAACTGGAACAAAAAATTTCACGATTTGTATGGAAACACAAAAGACCCCGAACAGCCAAAGCAATCTGGAGAAGAAAAACAGAGCTGGAGGAATCAGACTCCCTGACTTCAGACAATGCTACAAAGCTACAGTAGTCAAGACAGTATGGTACTGGCACAAAAACAGAAATATAGATCAATGGAACATGAGGGAAAGCCCAGAGATAAACCCATACACTTATGGTTACCTTATTTATGATAAAGGAGGCAAGAATATACAATGGAGAATTCACAGCCTCTTCAATAAGTGGTGTTGGGAAAACTGGGTAGCTACAGGTAAAAGAATGAAATTAGAAGATTCCCTAACACCATACACAAAAATAAACTCAAAATGGATTAAAGACCTAAATGTAATGCCAGACACTATAAAACTCTTAGAGGAAAACATAGGCAAAACACTCTATGACATCAATCACAGCAAGATCCTTTTTGACCCACCTCCTAGAGAAATGGAAATAAAAACAAAAAAAAACAAATGAGACCTAATGAGACTTAAAAGCTTTTGCACAACAAAGGAAAATGAAAACAAGATAAAAAGACAATCCTCAGAATGGCAGAAAATATTTGCCAATGAAGCAACTGACAAAGGATTAATCTCCAAACTTTACAAGCAGCCCATGCAGATCAATATCAAAAAACAAACAAACAACCCAATCCATAAATGGGCAGAAGGCCTAAATAGACATTTCTCCAAAGAAGATATACAGATTGCAAACAAACACATGAAAGAATGCTCAACATCACTGATCATTAGAGAAATGCAAATCAAAATTACAATGAGGTATCACCGCACACAGGTAAGAATGGCCATCATCAAAAAAATCTACAAACTCTAAATGCTGCAGAGGTGTGGAGAAAAGAGAACACTCTTCCACCATTGGTGGGAGCGTAAATTAATACAGCCACTATTGAGAACAGTATGGAGGTTCCTTAAAAACCTAAAAATAGAACTACCACTACCATATGACACAGAAATCCCACTACTGGGCATATACCTGGAGGAAACCATAATTCAAACAGAGACCTGTTCCACAATGTTCATTGCAGCTCTATTTGCAATAGCCAGGACATGGAATCAATCTAACTGTCCATCAACTGATGAATGGATAAAGAAGATGTTGCACATCTTCAATATAAAATGGAATATTACTCAGCCATAAAAAGAAATGAAATTGAGTTATTTGTAGGGAGGTGGATGGACCTAGAGTCTGTCATACAGAGTGAAGTAAGTCAGAAAGAGAAAAACAAATACCGTATGCTAACACACATATATGGAATCTAAACAAAAAGAAAAAAAAATGGTTTGGAAGAACCTAGGGGCAGGACAGGAATAAAGAAACAGACATAGAGAATGGACTTGAGGACATGGGGAGGGAGAAGGGTAAGCTGGGACGAAGTGAGAGAGTGGCATGGACTTATATATACTACCAAATGTAAGATAGATGGCTAGTAAGAAACAGCTGCATAGCACAGGGAGATCAGCTCAGTGCTTTGTGACCACTTAGAGGGGTGGGATAGGGAGGGTGGGAGGGAGATGCAAGAGGGAGAAAATATGGGGATATATGTATATGTATAGCTTGTTCACTTTCTTATAAAGCAGAAACTAACACACCATAGTAAAGCAATTATACTCCAATAAGATGATATAAATAAATAAATAATTTATGCTTCCCCGCAAATTAATTTTTTAAAAAAATAAAAAATAAAAAACAGCACTCGATAACATGGTAACTCTAAACCTAAGTATTTTCAGTAATATAGTAAATGTAACTGGATTAATATCTCCTATTAAAGTGTAATTTTTTATATTATGTGCAACTAAATTTTTTTTCGCAATATACAGGTAAAATGAAAGAATTACGTTAGAAAGGAGAAAACATTCCATGTATTTAAAAACAATAAAATAATAAGCATATAATATCATGCTTATAATAATCATATAAAAAGCATATATAATATCATATAATATATAAGCATATAATATCATGCTTATAATAACCATATAATAACCATCTTAGATAAAATAGTCTTTAAGTTCAGAACAATTTGTCATTATTGTAATTAGTATTATTATCCCAATTTCTTAAAAATATTTCAATACATTTTCTATTTGAAAAAATATTTTAATATTTTTTTCTTCACTTTTTTGTGGTCTAATACATGGTAAGTATTTAGGTGATAACATAACCTAAAAATATATGTGGTTTTTTTTACAGCCGAACAAAACTGAATCAAGAAAAAATAGATAACTTGAACATACTGATCACTAAAAGCAAAATAGAATCTGTAATTAAAAACAACTCTCTACCAACAAAATTCCAGTATCAAATGGTTTCACAGGCAAATTCTTCCAAATATACAA
Source organism: Monodon monoceros (assembly GCF_005190385.1). NCBI lineage: Eukaryota > Metazoa > Chordata > Mammalia > Artiodactyla > Monodontidae > Monodon > Monodon monoceros. The sequence continues at coordinate 55,232,804 of NW_021703778.1, read as the reverse complement.
AGCAAAACTTACACTGATTCTTCTCAAACTCTTCGAAAAGCTTGAAGAGTAAACAATACTTCCAAAGACATTCTATGAAGCCACCATCACCCTGATATCAAAAACAGATGGGGGGGACTTCCCTGGTGGCACAGTGGTTAAGAATCCGTCTGACAATGCAGGGGACATAGGTTCCAGCCCTGGTCTGGGAAGATCCCACATGCCACGGAGCAACTAAGCCTGTGTGCCACAACTACTGAGCCTGCACTCTACAGCCCAGGAGCCACAACTACTGAGCCTGATAGCCACAACTGCTGAAGCCCGCGCACCTAGAGCCCATGCTCTGCAACACAAGAAGCCACTGCAATGAACAGCCTGCACATCACAATGAAGAGAAGTCCCCACTTGCCACAACTAGAGAGAGCCCGTGCACAGCAACGGACACCCAATGCATCCAAAAATAAAGAAAGAAATCTACTAAAGAAAAACAAACAAACAAACAAAACACACAGATGGGGACTTTTCTAGTTGTCCAGCAGTTAAGATTTCACCTTCCAGTGCAGGGGGGGCAGGTTCAATCCCTCATGGTGGAGCTAAGATCCCACATGCCTCACAAACAAGAAACCAAAACATAAAACAGAAGCAATATTGGAACAAATTCAATAAAGACTTTAAAAAAAACACAGAGAAAGACACTACCAAAAAAAGAAAATTTCAGACCAATATCTTTGATAAATATAGATGCAAAAATTCTCAACTGAATATTAGAAAACTGAATCTGACAACACATAAGAGGATCATACACCATGACCAAATTTGATTCTCCCCAGTGTCACAAAGTTGTTTCAACATATGCAAATCAATCAACATGATACACCCCATCAACAAAGGAAAAACACAAAACAAATGATCATCTCAATAGATGCCAAAAAAGCATTTGAAAAACTTCAACATCCATTGATGATAAAACACTTACCAGGGCTTCCGTGGTGGCGCAGTGGTTGAGAGTCCGCCTGCCGATGCAGGGGACACGGGTTTGTGCCCCAGTCCGGGAAGATCTTACATGCCGCGGAGCGGCTGGGCCCGTGAGCCATGGCCACTGAGCCTGTGCGTCCAGAGCCTGTGCTCCACAATGGGAGAGGTCACAACAGTGAGGGGCCCGCATACCAAAAAAAAAAAAAAAACACTTACCAAAGTGGGTATAGAGGAAACATATCTCAACATAATAAAAGCTATTTATGACAAACCCACAACCAATATAATACTCAATGTTCATAGGCTGAAAGCCTTCCCCCTAAAATCTGGAACAAGACAAGGATGCCCACTCTCACCTCTTCTCTTCAACATAGTATTGGAAGTCCTAGCCACAACAATCAGACAAGAAAAAGAAATAAAATCTAAACACATTGGAAGGGAAGAGGTAAAGTTGTCATTATATACAGATGACATGATAATATATATAAAGGAAACCCTAAAAGTACCACACAAAATCTACTAGAACTGATAAACAAATTCAGCAAAGTAGCAGGATACAAGATTAACATACATAAATTAGTTGCATTTCTTGGTTTTTCCTTTTCTTTTTTAAATTTATTTTGGCTGCATTGGGTCTTCATTGCTGTGCACGGGCTTTCTCTAGTTGTGGCCAGCGGGGGCAAGTCTTCGTTGTGGTGTGCAGGCTTCTCATTGCAGTGGCTTCTCTTGTTGCAGAGCACAGGCTCTAGGGCACGGGGGCTTAAGTAGTTGTGGCACATGGGCTCAGTAGTTGTGGCTCATGGGTTCTAGTGTGCAGGCTAAGTACTTGTGGCACACAGTTCTAGTTGCTCCACGGCATGTGAGATCTTCCTGCACCAGGGCACAAACCTATGCCCTCTGTACTGGCAGGCGGATTCTCAACCATGGAGCCACCAGGGAAGTCCCTGGATGCATTTCTTTACACCAACAATGAAATATCAGAAAGGAAATGTAAACAAGCAATCCTTTTTAAAATGGCATCAAGAAAATAAAATACTTAGGAATAAACCTCACCAAGGAGGTGAAAGACTTATATGTTGAGAACTACAAAACATTAGTAAAGGAAACTGAAGATGATTCAGAGAAATGGAAAGACATCCCACGCTCTTGGATGGGAAGAATTAAAACTGTTAACATGGCTATACTTCCCAAAGCAATCTACAGATTTAATGTGATTCCTATCAAATTGCCCATGACACTTTCCCCAGAATTAGAACAAATAATCCTAAAATATTTCTGGAACTATAAAAAGTCAGAACTGTCAACACAATCCTGAAGAAAAAGAAAAAAGCAGGTGGCATAACCCTGCTAAACTTCAGACAACACTACAAAGATAGAGTAATCAAAACCGCATGGTATTGGCACAGAAAGAGATGCATGGATCAATGGAATGGAATAGAGAGCCCAGAAATAAACCCACACACCTATGGTCAATTAACCTTCGACAAAGGAGGTAAGAATATACAATGGGGAAAAGACAGTCTCTTCAGCAAGTGGTGTTTTGAAAGTTGGACAGCCGTATGCCAATCAGTGAAGTCAGAACATACTCTCACACCATACACAGAAATAAACTCAAAACAGCTTACATGCTTAAATATAACATAGGACACCTTAAAACACCTAGAAGAGAACATAAGCAAAACATTCTCTGACATAAATCATACCACAGTTTTCCTAGGCAGTTCCCCCTAGGCAGAACAAATACAGTAAGTCACCTACAAACGCACCTTCAAGTTGCAAACTTTCAAAGATGCAAACGTCCATTTGCATGTCCAATTCGCATGTAAGTTAGTTCACGTGTCTGGCATACGTTGTCATGTGCGTGCATCCTCTATAAGTGGTTGTGCTTTTGTGTTCTTTACAGTACTGTATAGAGTACAGTAGTAGAGTACCTTTATTTGAAGCCCAAGATGTCTGGAAGCAAGCGTAAAGGCAGCGGTGATGTAGCTGGTACTGTTAAGAAGCGCCAAGCGATAATGATGGAAACAAAAGTGAAAGTAACTGAGAGAGTGGAGCGAGGCAAAAAGATGTTAGACATCACTCATTCTTGTAACATGAATCATTCAATCATTGGCACGAATCTAAAGAACAAGGACAAGATCATGGAACATGGGAAGTCTGCTGTGCTGATGATGTTGACAAAATATTGAAGAAGCATGGAAAAGTGATGGAGGAGAGGGAGAAACTTATCAGTGTGCAGATGCAGGATCAACGTCAGCGCTGAGTCCTGCTCAGCTTAATGCTGATTCAAGAGAAAGCTAAAAGCCTTTATGAAGACTTGAAGAAGAAACACGGCAAAGAATCAGAGGGCACATCTTTTAATGCCAGCCATGGCTGGTTTCATCGGTTCAAGGCTAGAGCCAACCTTCACAATGTAAAAGTAAGGTGGAGAGGCAGCAAGTGCAGATAGGGTAGCTGTCCGGGAACTTCCAGAAACACTTTGAGAAATTATTGATGATGGTGTGTATTTACACAACCAGGTTTTTAATGTGGATGAGACACAACTCTACTGGAAGAGGATGCCAGACCGAAGTTACATCTGTAAGGAGGAAAAGTTGATGCCTGGCTGTAAAGCAGCAAAGGATAGGCTAACTGTTGTTTGGTGGCAATGCTTCCGGTGAATTGAAGCTGAAGCCTCTCTTAATTTATCATTCAGAGAACCCAAGAACGCTTTAAAACATACCCAAGGGCTCACTTCCTGTTGCATGGAAGCATAACCCCAAATCCTGGATTACACAGGCCACGTTCCAGGACTGGTTTTGCCACCACTTTATCCCAGATGTAGAGAAATATTGCTTGGAGGACGTGCCAGCAAAACATTCTTTTGCTGACCGACAATGCTCTGGGCCACCCCCTATCCATGGATGACTTTCATCCCAACGTCAAAGTAGTGCATCTGTCACCGAATACTACGTTGTTCATCCAACCTATGAACCAGCGGGTTAGAGCGACTTTCAAGAAATATTATTTATGTCACACTTTTTGTCAGGCAGTAAAGGTAAGTGACAAATCAGGAACAACCTAGGGACAACTTTGGAAGGACTATAACATCTACAGGACCATAAAAATGTTGAGTTTGCATGGTGTGAAGGTATGGTCGTCACCATGAATGGGGTTTGGAAGAACCTTTGCCCACAGTTCATGATTTTTGCGGATGTGAGAAGGTAGACCAGAAGTCTGAAGAGGCCTTCAGCAACGTAGTGACACTCAGTGAGAAGCTGGAGGTAGATCTGCAAGAGGACGATTTCATTGAACTCCTTGCTGTGCAACATGAGGAGCTTACTGATGGAATTGGAGTCCCAGAGAAAGGATGAAGAGGGACAGGAGGAAGAAGTAACTGAAGAACTGAAGAGATTCACGACACAGAAAATGGCAAGGGAATCTTCTTTATTTGAGGAAGCACTGTTAGTTTTTGAGGCACAGGACCCAAACCTAGAATGGTACCCAAAGGTGGCAGCAGCCATTCAGAATGAAATCCAGTGCTACCTTGTCATCTATGATGAGAAAAAAAAGAGCTACGACCGAGACATCAATGGATCACTTTTTCAAGAGGGTAGAGATAATTAAATCCAGCAAGGAACCAGAACTTGTGCCATCAACGTCAGGTATGAGTGAAATGGCAGCTTGCCCTCTGTCTCCTACTGTTGATAATCCTTCACCTCTACCTTCTCCCACTTCCTCTCCCTCCTCTAATCAGTAACTCTTCTCACCTGTTCCCTCAATGCCAGCCCGAGTATCCCAGCTGTTGTACTGTATTACTGTACTTTTCAAGTTACTGTACTGTAAGATTAAAAATATTTTCTTTATTTTTGTGTTTGTTTTTTATATATTGTTTGTGTGAAGAGTATTATAAACCTATTACAGTACAATACCATATAGCCGACTGTGTAAGATGGGTACCTAGGCTAAGTTTGTTGCACTTACAAACAAATTGGACTTACAAATGCACTCTTGGAGCAGAACTTGTTCATATGTAGGGGACTTACTGTAAAAGCAAAAAAGAAACAGGAACTAATCAAACTTATAAGCTGTTGCACAGCAAAGGAAACCATAATCAAAATGAAAATACAACCTATGGACTGGGAGAAAATATTAGCAAATGATGAGACTGACAAGGGCTTAATTTCCAAAATATACAAACAGCTCATACAGCTCAATAACAAAATAACAAATAACTCAATGGAAAAATGGGTAGAAAACCTAAAGAAACATTTCTCTAAAGAAGACATACAGATAGCCAATAGACACATGAAAAGATGCTCATCATCACTAATTATTAGAGAAATGCAAATCTAAATTACAATGAGGTATCACTTCACAATGATCAGGATGACCATCATTTAAAAAACCTACAATTAACAAATGCTGGATGGGGTATGGAGAAAAGGGAATGCTTCTACACTGTTGGTGGCAATGTAAGTTGGTGCAGCCACTATGGAAAACAGTATGGAGGTTCCTCAAAAAAACTATAAAGAGAGTTGCCATATGATCTAGCAATCCCACTTGTGGACATATATCTAGACAAAACTATAATTCAAAAAGATACATAAAACCCTATGTTCCTTGCAGCAGTATTTATAATAGCCAACACATGGAAACAACCTAAATGTTCATTGATAAATGAATGTATATAGAAGGTATGGTATATGTATACAATAGATATTACTCAGACATAAAAGAAGAATGAAATAATGCCATTTGCAGCAACATGGATGGACACAGAGATAATGATACTAAGTGAAGTAAGTCAGAAACAGAAAGACAAATACCATATAATATCGCTTGTAAGTGGAATCGAAAACAGGACACAAATGAACATGTCAGTGAAACAGAAACAAACATAAAGATACAGAAAACAGAGTTGTGGTTGCCAAGCAGAGAGTGATGGAAAGATTGGGAGTTTTGAAATAGCAGAAGCAAACTATTCTACATAGGATGGACAAACCACAAAGACCTACTGTATAGCAGAGGAAACTATATTCAATATCCTGTGATAAGCCATAATGGAAAAGAATATATATATATATATATATATATATATATATATATATATATATATAAAACTGAATCACTTTGCTGCACAGCAGAAATTAATACAACAATGTATAAAGGCTGCAGAGGGTGTGGAGGAAAGGGAACCCTCCTGCACTGTTGGTGGGAATGTAAACTGATACAGCCACTATGGAGAAAAGTATGGAGGTTCCTTAAAAGCTAAAAATAGAACTACCATATGACCCAGCAATCCCACTACTGGGCATATACCCGGAGAAAACCATAATTCAAAAACATACATGTACCACAATGTTCACTGTAGCACTATTTACAATAGCCAGGACATAGAAGCAACCTAAATATCCATCGACAGATGAATATATAAATCAGATGTGGCCCATATATACAATGGAGTATTACTCAGGCATAAAAAGGAACAAAACTGAGTTATTTGTAGTGAGGTTGTTGGACCTAGAGTCTGTCATACAGAGTGAAGTAAGTCAGAAAGAGGAAAACAAATACCCTACGCGAACACATATATATGAATCTAGAAAAATGGTACTGACGAACCTAGTGACAGGGCAGGAATAAAGACACAGATGTAGAGAATGGACTTAAGGACACAGGGCGGAAGGGGAGACAGGGACATAGTGAGAGAGTAGCACTGACATATATACACTACCAAATGTAAAAGAGCTAGTGGTAAGCTGCCGCATAGCACAGGGAGATCAGCTCAGTGCTTTATGTCCCCCACAGGGGTGGGACAGGGAGTGTGGGAGGGAGCCTCAGGAGGGGGGGATATGGGGATATATGTATACATATAGGTGATTCACTTTGTTGTAAAGCAGAAACTAACACAGTGTTATAAAGCAATTATACTCCAATATACATGTATTAAAAAATGTTTGTTCGTTTTAATTACAGTCACGGTGAGTAAGACATAGCTCAGAAGAGCTAATGTGACTTAGTGATTCTCTCATCAGGAAATACTGGTTCTACTTCCCTGTTTATTCTCCACATCCTGTAGTAAGTTAAGTTTCAATGAAAGATAAATCTACAGGGCGAAAAAGAAAAGAAAACTTTCATGTGTCAATAAGATCATTCTGACAGGTTTTACAACGTATGTCAGTGTTTCTGGCGATGGACACAAGCCAGAGCTCCCTACTCTGACATTTTCACTGATGTCATTCCCCTTGATCCTCAATTTGAAAGTGGATAAATATGTTTTCTTCTTTAAGAAATTAAATAACGAATGCTTTCTAGACATGATCCTCTAAAGATTTTCAGTCAGTGGTCATCAAGAGAGGAAAAGCACAGAATCTCATCCCCACAGAAGGGTGACATTCAGTCAGGTAAGAAAATTCTCCCCGAAATCAGAGCTTCATCTTTAACATGCAGTCAGAGGCTTTCACAGGTTCTTCATCACTCTGCAGTCATCCCTACCATATGGGATTGGCTCTAAGAATCTCACATCAGATGACTGACAAACATGTCATAGTACACTGATCTGGTACCAGATCCTGCCTCTCTAACTGCAATATTCTAGGATATTTCCTGGAGCCCTCTACTATATACAGGTACACTTCCAAGTAGAAACAGAAGCTTTGATTCTCACTGGGACCCCTGCTCTCTCCAACCAACCTCTCTAGAAATATGATGTTCTAATCTCTCCTGATTAGAACATTTCAAGGTCTCTCCCTGTGCTAATTTACTAAAGGTAAAAGAGAAACCAGAATGAGCTAATTATGCAGGGAGCAATATATAAGATTCCTTTACTTAATGTATTTATCTGACATACCCAAATATTGAGAAATATAGATTCATTTCATAATGGTCAAGAAAAGAGGAGGAGGAACCTCCATGCCAGCAGTATATATAAAATGGAATCAATATTGCAGTAAGCTCCAGCTTAAGATTAGCAGTATACTAGGTACTAACTCTTCTCATAAAGAAGCAATAGTTCTCCATCATTTGAAGCACACTGAGGACTCAGACAGCTGGACACCTAGGGTGTAGTCTCCTCACTCGAATTCTGTACCTGCATCACAGAGCAATGAAATATTCCCGAAGAATTATTAAGGATGAGGTGGGGAGCCGAAATAAGAAAGATGAATCCATAGTCTGCCCTACCATCTGTTCTGCGGGATATTACCCCCATCGTGGCCCAATATGACCTTCCCACTTTTCTCTAGGCCTCGCTACATTCCACCTCCATCCTGTCATTATATCTTACCTACACTTGGAAACGACTCTAGTTTTTCCACTTATCTTTATCAACAAGTAATCCAAAGAGCAACTTTGTATATAACTCCTTAGAAACCTCAGGTCTGACTCAGTAATACATGACCTCCAAAGTCCAAAGTTTTTCTAATTCCCTTTATTATTTTTTTCCTAACTTCCATGTACTTACACTCTCTGGACCTCAACTGTTCTCAGGTTCATCTTCCCTGCAAAATCTGTCAAACTAGACATAGACTTAAGTACCACCCTCTAATTATCTCCTAGGGAATCCAGTTTTTAAAAAAGCCTCAGCAAGCCTTATGGACTTTACTAAAGACTCTTTAAGATAACCCATGGGAGACAGCAGTACACCCACAGATATCTATTTAATACACCCTCAGAGTATTTATTTTTTCTTTTTTATAAAGTCTCTTCTGTCCAATGAAGACCCTCAGCTCTTCTTCTTCAACATAGGCAGTGTCTCACCCTTCTGATTACTCTCTGCTCTATCCCAGGGTCACTCGCTTTCCTGATATTACATTCTTTCCCAATTTTGTATGTTAGTAAAATCAAATAACATAAAATATAACATGTGAATTATTATAAAGTGCACCATTCAGTGATATTAAATACAATCACATTATTGGGGGATGAACATCACCATTTATCTAATTATTTTCTACGTTTTAAAACTGTGACTCTATATCCTTTAAACATAACTTTCCTTTTTGTTCCATAACCATCTGAAAAACATCATTACCCTCCCAATTTCTATCGTTTTGACTACATTAAGTACCCCATATAATTGAAATAAGTAGTTGTATTGTTATGACTCACTAAAAGTCACAAAAATGGCATTTTGGTAGCTAAATTTCCTCAAGATTCATCCATGTTGTAGCATATTTCTAGATCTTTTCCTTCTTAACAGTGAACAATATTGTATTATATGGGTATACCACACTTTGTTTATCCAGGAACTAGTGGATGAACACTTAGGTTTCTTTCATATTTTAGCTACTGTGATTATTACTGCTCTAAACACTGGAGAACAAATATTTCTTTAGGACCCTGATTTCAATTCCTTTAGGTATACCTCATAGTAAAATTCCTGGATCATGTAGTAATTCTATTTTTCAATATCTGAAAACTTCCCATACTCTTTTGCAAAGCAGCTATATCATTCTACATTCCCACTGACATAGCACAATGCTTCCAACTCCCTCACATCCTCACCAATACTTGTTTTCTGTTTGTGTATGTGTCTGTGTGCTTGTGTGTGTATGCATGCACACAAATATATAAACATGCATTTATTGATATGGAGCATCTATTCAAGTGCTTAGTCATTTGTACATCTTTTTGAAGAACCATCTATTCAAGTCTTTTATCCATTTTTGAATCAGGGTGTTTGCTTTTTGTTGAGTTGTAGGAGTTCTCTGTATATTCTGAATAGAAATCTCTTGTCAGATAGGTGGCTTTCAAATATTTTCTCCCATCTTGTGGGTTGCCATTTTATTCTGTTTACATTTCTTTGATACACATTTTTTTAATTATATACTGCAAATTGTTTATTTTTTTGTTAGCTGTGCCTTTGTTGTTCCTTCATTTCATATTGAGGAAAACACTGCCAAATCCAATGTCATGAAGCTCTTGTCCTGTGTCTTCTTCTAAGTCTTTTTATTTTATTAGGTCTTATATTTAGTTTCTTGATATGTTTCCATTAATATTTGCATATGATGTTAGGTAACGGTCCATCTTCCTTCTTTTGCATGTTGACCACAAGACTTCTCAGCACCATTTGTTGAAAATACTATCCTTTGTACTTTGAAAAGTCTTGGCAACTTGTCAAAAATCATTTGGCCATATATCAGGGTTTATTTCTGGGTGTTCTATTCTATTCTATTAGCCTTGAATAAGGGAGAAAATAGTATAACTTATCCAGGTTGATGAAGAACATAAAGAAAGACCAGGACTGAGAATTAGGAGGGCAATATAAAACAGCAGGGAGTAAAAGACAGTGTGACAGAAGATCTTGTATTTGCAAGTTCATGGAAATATGATCATGTTAAACCACTAAACGCTTGGCTTTGAACAATACGGTAAATGTGCTAGCAAGAAACATAACACTTACCCATCTCTGGGAAATATAGTATGGGCATAATGATAAAATACACACAAATATATTAAAAAGGGAAGGGTTTTCATGGTGTGAGAAAATTGTGGGATGTGAAATACAATTTACTTCTGTTCTACCATTGTCTCTAAAATTTATCAAAGTGTATATACAAGCAATTCCAATTCTGGTAATGTGCTTGACAGGTTTATATATGAACTTCAACCGACCAGTAAATGTACATTCATAGTAGGACTGTTCTCTAATCCAAAAAACAAAACACAAAAACTGGAAAGACTAGAGTTCACTTTGTCAACACACATACAGATGCAGTGATGGTTAACGGTCCAAAAACAGAAGGTGAGCATGGGTGCAAGAGGTTAATCCCCAGGCTGGGGTGGGGAGCAGAGTTTGAGGGTAACACAGGTAGAAAAGGCTTTTGTCCTATCCTTGATTTTTGAGGTATGGAAATTCACAGGTCACTACCTTCATTTCAACATGAATGAATGCACTATTCAATTTATTAAAACAGGAGAAGTAAACATGAGTGATAATAAGTTTCAAACTGTCGCTAATCAAATAAGATACTAAGAAAAATTAAATAATATGATTTAAGAATGAAGTGGAGAGACTGTCCAAGAGGGTAGCATTCAAAGACCCAGAGCTTGATGCCTCTCATGGGCACACCAAAGTCACAACTGTTTACAGAACAGCAATTGATGAAAAAGGCCGGGACCTACCATAAAAGATGTTTTACAGCTAAAGACATAAGGAAGGCACCTCGGCAAGACAAGAAGGAAGGGCTAAATCTCAATAGAGTCAAGACCCATACCACCAGGTGTGTGGCCCACAAATGGGAGAATAATTACAATTTCTGAGGTGCTCCCAGGTAGCAAGGGGTATGAACAGAATATCAGGCTCCCAAACCCAGGGATCCTGTGCTGGAAAGAAGAGTTCCTAGAAAGTTGGGCTTTGAAGACCAGTAGAGCTAATTTTCCAGAGAGCCAGAGGGTTGTGGGAAATAGAGAGTCCACACTTAAATGAGGCTCACAGGGCTTCTCGGGTGCCGCAGTGGTTGACAGTCCGCCTGCCAATGCAGGGGACACGGGTTCGTGTCCCGGTCTGGGAGGATCCCACATGCCGCGGGGCAGCGGCCCGTGAGCCAAGGCCGCTGAGTCTGCACGTCCCGAGCCTGTGCTCCACAACGGGAGAGGCCACAATGGTGAGAGGCCCGCGTACCGCAAAAAAAAAAAAAAAGATGCTCACAGTATCCCACATGACCCGAGAATCAGAACAGAAGCAGTCATTTGAAAAGATCCTGGGTCACACCTACCTCCTGATCTTGGAGAGTCTCCCAGAGAGGCAAGAGGCAACTACAGCACATACTCAGGGACACAGACAGTGGCAGCAGCCATTTGGGGGAGCTCCTTCTACCTTGTGGCCACTGGTACCAGCAAGCATAATTTCCGAATCCTCCCTCTATCTTTTTAGCCTCAGGACCTAGGCCTACCCATTTCCACCAGACCATAGACACAAGTACTAGGATGGTGCAGGCCAAGCAACTAACTGAGCAGGGGCATAGCCCCATCCACCAGCAAACAGGCTGCCTTCAGACACTCTCAATGCACAGCTGCCCCTGGACATGGGGCCAGCCACCAAAAGCCCCAGGACCAGCCTCCACACCTCAGTGGACAGACACCAGCCCTAGGGTCCCTGGCCCCTCTGACAAGTGAGCCTGCTCTGGCCTTGGAATCAGCCTCACCATTGGCAGGTGTTTACTGCACAGGGACTGGATGGAGTTTGGACTTACACAACAGCAAACCTGCTCTAGCAGTGGGATCAGCCTCATACACCAACAGGCACACACCAGCTCCAGGAATACCACAGCCCAGCAGCCTGTGTAACCAGGCCACTCACTTGCAGGCCAGAAGCAGCCATGGACTCAGCTGGGTCCTGACGCTGCCCATCAGAATGCCAACACAAGATTAGGGATACCCCAGACCCTGCAGATAGCTGTGTCAGGGACAGTGATCCAACACCAACTCTGCAACTCCTGGGTCCTGCAGCCAGAGCTCAGGACCTGTGTCTTCCTCGCAGTAGCCAGCACAGCCCCAGGACCAGTGACTGGGCATTAGCCCTGATATCACCTGGACTGCAATTCAACCCGTAAGTGATCCAGCACTAGATTTGGTGTCCCCCAGAGTTGTGCAGCCAGCTGCCTTATGATTTAGCTTCACCAAGCAGCACAGACAGCCTCCATACTAGGCAGAGTCTGGCAAACATGCACTCCAGGGGCAGCCAAGCCTACCAGACCACCCACAGTAGTCAGCCCACCACAACAGAAGAGCCCAAGCAGCCCGCATAGGGGCTACACCTAGAACATATAGTTCTAGTGACCAGGGGACAGTGGGCGCCTGGGACACATAGGACCCCTCCTACAAAAGGCCACTTCTCTAATGTCAGGAAATGTAACATACCTACTACATACATAGCAATAAAAACAGCAAGTTAAGAAAAATGAGGTGACATAGAAACAGGATCCAAATGAAGGAACGGGATAAGAACTCAGAAGAAGATCTAAGTGAAGTGGAGACAGCCAATCTGCTCAACAAAGAGTTCAAGGTAATGACTATAAAGATGATCAAAGAACTCAGGAGAAGAACCGATGACCAGAGCAAGAAGTTAGAATTTAAAAAAAAAGAGTTAGACCATTAAAGAACAACAAAACAGAGGTGAGGAATACAATAACTGAAATGAAAAATACACTAAAAGGAAACTACTGTAGACTAAATGATACAGAGGAATGAATCAGAAAACTGAAGGACAGAGTACTGGCAATCACTGAAGATGAACGGGAAAACAATAGATTACAATGAAATGAGGAAAGTTGAACAGACTTGTGAAACAACACCAAGTGTACTAATATTTGCATTATACTCGTCCCAGAAGCAAAAAGGAAGGAGAAAGCAGTGTAGAACATACCTGAAGACATAAGAGCTGAAAACTTTCCTAACCTGGGAAAGAAAACAGATATCCATGTCCAGTAAACACAGTAAGGCCAAAACAGAATCAACCCAAAGAGGACCACAACAAGACTCATTGTAATTAAAGTGGCAAAAAAAAGTAAAGATAAAAAGACACTATTAAACAGAGCAAAGGTAAAGCAACAAGTTACAATCATGGGAACTTGCATAAAGTTATCAGCTGACTTCTCAGGATAACCTCTGCATGCCAGAAGGGAGTGGCATGGTATATTTAAAGTCATGAAAGGGAAAAGCCTATAACCAAAAATACTCTACCCAGCAAGGCTCTCCTTCAGATTTGATGGTGAGATCTAAAGTTTTACAGAGAAGCAAAACTAAAAGAGCTCAGCATCGCCAAACCAGCTTTATGAGAAATCTTAAAGGGGCTTTTCTCAGTGAAAAAGGAAAGGCCACGACTGAAACATAAAAATTAAGAAAGGAAACATACTAAAGGAAAAACCTCATTGGATAAGACCAATATTCAACAAAGGCAGTAAATCAACCATGTACACAGCTAATAGGAAGGATGAAAGAACACACTAATAAAATCATCTATATTCACAATAAGAAATTAAGGGACACACGAAACAAATAGATGTAAAATACAAGGTCAAATTCAGTATCTGTGGGGGAGCAGAGAAACAGTGCAGTGTTGTTAGTGTCCATGTGAAATTCAGAGCTCAGCAACTTAAATAATCAGACACACACACACACATACACAAACACACACACAAAACTGAAAGAAATCCAAACATAATATTAAAGATAGTCCTCACATCACAGATGAAGGGAATAAAAGGGGAAGAAAGGAACACTGAAGAAATTAAAGAGGGATTCTAAAAATACCCAAGACAAATGAAAATGAACACACAATGATCCAAAATCTATGGGACACAGCCAACGCAGTTCACAGGGGGAAGTTATAGTGATACAAGCTTATTCTTAGGAAACAAGAAAAATATCAAATAAACAACCTAACATTACACCTGAAGGAATTAGAAAAAGAAGAAAAAATAAAACTCAAAGCTGTCAGAAAGAAAAAAATTAAGAAAACAATGCCATATGCAATCACACCAAAAAGAATAACATACTTAGGAACAAACACCCCTAAGCAGGCAAAAGACATGTGCTCAGAAATCTACCAGCCATTGGTGAAAGAAGTTGAAGGCAACAGAAAAAGATGGGAAAATATAGCAGGTGCATGGACTGGAAGAATTAATACTGTTAAAATAACAATACTACCAAAGACAATCTACAGATTTAATGCAATCCCTTTCAGAATACCAAAGCATTTTCACAGAACTTGAAAAAGTAATTTTAAAATTTGTATAGAAGCACAAAGACCCCAAATAGCCAAACAATCTTGAGAAAGAACAGAGCTGGAGGCATCACGCACCTTGACTTCAGACTATACTGCAAAGCGACAGTAATCAAAGAGAATCGGACCAGAGCAAAAAAGACACAAAGATCACTGGAATAGAACAGAAATCCCAGAAAGAAGCTCACACACGTATATTTAATTGATTTATGACAAAGCAGGCAATATGGAGAAAAAACTTTCTCTTCAATAAGTGGTACTGGGAAAACAGGTCAGCTACATGGAAAATAATAAAATTAGAGTATTTTAGCACACCATATATAAAATAAACGCAAAACTGAATAAAGACCTAAATGTAGGACCATAAAATCCCTAGAGAAAAATACTGAACATTCTTCAACATAAATGATAGCAACAGTTTTAGGTTCAGTTTACAAAGGCAAATGAAACAAAAGCAAAAATAAACAAATGGGACTTCACTACACTTAAAAGATTTTGCACAGTAAAGGAAACCAAAGACGAAATGAAAAGACCACCTGCTGAAGGAGAGACAATATTTGCACATGATAAGAGGTTAACACCAAAAAGATGACCAAGCAAGGGTTCATATCTAAACTACAGAAACAGCACATACAACTCAATATCAGAACAACACCCAAAATCTTTTTTAAAAAATGAGAAGACCTAAATAGACATTTTTCCAAATAAAAAAATACAGAGAGACAGCCAGAGCTCACAAAGATGCTAAACATAGCTAATCGGCAATAAAATGCAAATCAAAACAATGAGATATATCACCTGAGGCTTGACAGAATGGCTGTCATCAAAAAGGTCACAAATACAAAGTTTAGTAAGGATGCGGAGAAAGGGAAACTCTTGTACACTCTTGATGTGAATGTGAAGTAGTGCAGCTACTGTGGAAAGCAAAACGGAGGTTCCACAAAAAAACTAAAAATAGAACTACCATAATATCCAGCAATTTCACTCGGGTATATAAGAAGAAAACAAAAACACTATTTCAAAAAAATAACTGCACACCAATGTTCATAACAGTGTTATTTGCCATAGCCAAGATATAGAGTCAAACTAAGTGTTCATCAATAGGTTAGGGGATAAAAAAGATTTTTTATGATGACTTCAGCAAAAAATAAAATTTTGCCATTTGTAAGAACATGGCTGGACTTGGAGGGTATTGTGCTTAGTAAAATAAGCCGCAGAGAAAACAAGCCTGGTAGGTTATCACTTACACGTGGCTTCTAAAAAATTGAATACAACAACAACAAAACAGACTCACAGATTAAAGAACAGACTAATGGTTACCAGCAGGGAGAGACAAGGTGGAGGAGCAAAATATTGGTAGGAGATTCTGAGGAAGAATCCACTATGTATAAAATCAATAATCTACAGTGACGTACTGTATAGCATGGGGAATAGAGGCACTCTTCTATAATAAGTATAAATGGAGAACAACCTAAACATTTATGAATCACTATGTTGTACCTCTGAAACTAATATAATAATGTAAATTAACTATAGATCAATAAAATATAAAGAAACAATAAAGAGATTATTAGATAGAAATCAATTAAATAAACACAAGTTTTGGAAATCAAGGAATTAAAAAACAACATGTAAGACACACATTGGCATTTAAAGTGTACGATCTATTCATTTAAGTGGTGAAAAATGGTACCCATTCTCACAATTTTGCATACCTAGGATAAATTATTATCTACAAAAATATGTTCCAAATATTCACTCCAAAAAAAGAGAAAATTTGGATTAAGCCATTTTAGTATAAAATTTAATATCAAAGTCTCTATGTAACATTCACTTAAGTTCTGTTAGCCACTTCTAGTTTCTTTGTGATGTAAAATCTTTTAAAGCATAAAAATCAGCCTTTCTACATGTTTCCATTAGACATACATAGAAGTTAAAAGAAATGAGAAGACAGCAATCAACCAGGAAGGTGAATTTACTGAGAAACAGTCATTCGTTCTCCCTCCTCCTTTTCCAGGTCTCTTTCCATTCCAATCAAGAGAAGTCTTGAGAGTTCTGAGAATATTTCTTTCAGGGCTTCAAATCACCATACCTACATCCTCTGCCACAACTACACACACAGGAACAAAAATAAACCTCTGCTATCTACTCATGTAGGAGGGATTCGTGCAAAATAAATTCCTACATGGAGACCAACAGGTGAGTTTTCTACCCGTTCTTTATAATGTCTTTCCATTATCATAAATCCCACACATTATGAGGCAGAAGCGGTTATGTGAGTTTCTCCTTGAAGTCAAAAACTCGCAGTCATTTCAAGTACCTGGTGATCACAAGGTACAGCCAGGGAAGGTGCCATCCCCCTTGGGGGAGGGTGGTGAATGGGCTCCTGCAGCCATGCACCTCCTGATGTACAGATTCTGGAGAAACAAAGGGCGGTCACACCACAGTCAACCTGTCAGGCTGTCGGGCCACTGGGCAACGCTAGCAGCTTGCAAGTTACCTCTCAGATGCTGAAAGCAAAACTCTGTCCCCCCTGTGAAGCCAGGCAATTTGGGCCAGAGAGTCAGAGGAGACCGGTAATCAACTCCTCCTCTCTGCTCACCTCCTTGGGGTTACAGCAACCCCATCTCCAAACCCAACTCTGATCCTGGAGTGCCAAAGTGGGAGTGCAGGTGGGCTCTTCTGGTGCTTCAGCGCCCTCTGGGAAGCCCCCTAGTTTGAATATGATTTGAGTTTGATCCTGTGAAACCATCAGAACTTCCCACCACAGATAAATGAGGAGATTCTGGCCTTTATTAGTACGCATGGTGAACACGGTTGTCCTGGCTGTACTTCCCAACCCTCCTATTTTACCCACCTATTTTTATCCACCTTCCTCCCTGTGAGTACCTTTGACCAGACTCCTGACCTATCACAGTGACTTTGTCAGTCTTTCTTTAAAAATAGACAGGTAGGGCTTCCTTGGTGGCACAGTGGTTGAGAGTCTGCCTGCAATGCAGGGGACACGGGTTCGTTCCCCGGTCCGGGAGGATCCCACATGGCACGGAGCGGCTGGGCCCATGAGCCATGGCTGCTGAGCCTGCACGTCCGGAGCCTGTGCTCCGCAACGGGAGAGACCACAACAGTGAGAGGCCCGCTTACCCCCCCCAAAAAAACAAAAAAAAAATGGACAGGTAATAAAAAGAATTAAACCTAGAAGCAGCAGCACAGTAAGGGAAATAAAATCATCAGAAGTTATCTAATCACAGACACAGCCATCCAGGGCTCTGTCTTATCTGCTGGGGCATAAGAATGGGACCTTCCTAAACTTGAAGGGCATCCAATCAAATAGGTAAAAGTGTTGCTCACCTCTGGCTCTTGGAGGGATTCCTAGGCAGTCTACCCAGTGCATACTAACTACAAAACACTGTCATGGTTTTGAAACACCCATGTTCCAGGAAAGCTTTTTGGGGTGCATGGGGAAGGTTTCTTCTTGACATCAAGCAAAAAATAAATCACCAACCTCTTTGAGCACAGGGGTTCTTAAGAGGGCAGTAGAAAGAAGGAATGGGCAGAAAAGACAATCACCTCTGAAGTGCAGTTCATTTTTCCAAAAGAGAATGATTTAGTCTCAGTTTAAGGAGAACACTTTTAAATACCTGGGACAGCTCCAAACTGCAGTTTTAGGAAACGAGTGTTTCAAAACAACAGTGCTTTAAAAGTCCTGGCAAGGCAGCAAGAGGATTAAGTGTTGGTTTCGCATAGTTTTGAACACAGGAGTAAAGAAACATAGGCATCTCTGACTAAACGGCCCTGAGATCCTATGGCATCAATGGGTCAGTTTCAGGGGGCAGGGGGTGTTGGGGGCGATATTTCTCTCTCAACGTTTCCCAGGGCAGCTACCCCTCCCTACCCTACCCCCCTACTCCCTTCACCCTTCCTCCCTCCACTGTTGGGTCCCCAGGGACAGCACTTCTTAAGCTGGAGCGCTCAGGCAGCATCTCTGCACTCTGGATTCTTCTTGGAGCCTGAGAAGTTCTGGGACAGGAAGGCAGGACTGCAAGGCCGCTGGGGTGCAGTCAGACCTGGATGCCTGGAGGGGAACTGGAGCCCTGAAGCCCACCCACGTCCTTGAAGCCGAGGGAGGAACACATCCTCCTAACAGTACTTCTCAGGGCTCAGAGTGTTTCCCATCCAACGGTGATCCATACTCACTTGAGGCAGCAAGGACTGCCTCTAACTGACCCACTCGATTCTGCGTGAAGGGTCCTCACACATATGTGAGAGCACAGGCCCTGGTTCTCCTTAGTCAGCTGAGGCCAGTGCTGCTGGGGTTCCTCCAGTCCCATCCCCCAGCCCCTCCCTCTGGGACTGTATCTAATACAAAAAAGAGCACAGAAGAATTGGATGAATCAAGGGACCTGGGAGCCTGGATATGAGTTTGAAGACCAAGAACCTAAGGCACAATTTCATATTATTGGAGACTCTTGTGGAGTGTGCGGGGGGGTTAGGAGGTTGAGAAGCTGAGTCGACCTGGTGAGTCCAGCCCCAGGACACCACACAGCCCCGCCCCCCCTTCCCTGCCATCAGAAAAGGGGTGCCGTAACTCCAGCCAGGATTGTGCACTTCCCCCTCCCTGATTCTCCTCCAAAAGAGCAGGTGGCTGCCCTCTGAGGGCAGGGGCAAGACAAGGCACCAAGTCCCCCTGAACTAAGACGCTACTGGAATCTCTTCCTGAACAGCAGTGCTGCCTTGGAGCGAACCCGTGCACCCCCAAAGTTGGTCTCATCCTGCAGCTGAGGGAAGCAGGGTTTAAGTCAGCTGCCCTGGCTTTAAATCAATCAGCCCCCCCCTTTAAGTCAGGTGACCCGACTTTAAATCACTGTGTGCCCCTCAAGCCTGCAACTTCTAAAGTTGGGAACTTCACTTTGATCCCAGCAGCTCACATAGCTGAATGCACACTGGAGTCACCCCCAAGCCTGGCTTAGAGGCAAGATATAAGATAAGGGGATAGGCGTGCACTCATGGTGATGAGAGTGTACTTCATGTACCAGAAGGGTCTAGGTACTCTGGGGTACAGCAAGCAGTGCACGATACAGCAGCTCC
>NW_021703778.1:55207979-55212960 GCF_005190385.1 Monodon monoceros | reverse complement strand
AAATATTTCATGTTGTGTGTGCCTCAG
Organism: Monodon monoceros; assembly: GCF_005190385.1. NCBI lineage: Eukaryota > Metazoa > Chordata > Mammalia > Artiodactyla > Monodontidae > Monodon > Monodon monoceros. The sequence continues at coordinate 55,212,933 of NW_021703778.1, read as the reverse complement.
GGTACTCAGAGTAATGTAGTGACATCCCCGAGAGGCCAAGAAAGTGCTGCAGTAAGTCATATTTACTACTACAAATATACCTGTGAAGTGAGTTTTTGCTCATGCTGAGTTAAGTGTATAAGCTGATAATAGTGGGAATCCATGTAGGAAGCCTCTGATAATAGTGAAGCCTGCTCCCATGGACATTAGGTCATGGAAGTGTGCTACTACATAGTATGTATCCTAGAGAACAATGTCTGGGAATAAGTTGGCTAAGGTGACTCCTGTCAAACCACCTACTGTAAAAAGGAAAATAAAGCCTAAAACTCATAATAGAGTGGGAGGTCATATAATATTACCTCCGTGAAGAGTTGCTAATCAGGGACTTCCCTGGTGATGCAGTGCTTAAGAATTCGCCTGCAAATGCAGGGGAAATGGGTTCGATCCCCGGTCCCCGAAGATTCCACATGTCGCCGAGAAAAAGCCTGTGCACCACAAGTACTGAGCCTGCCCTCTACAGCCCGCAAGCCACAACTACTGAGCCCACGCGCCAGAGCCCTTGCTCTGCAACAAGAGAAGCCACTGCAATGAAAAGGCCGCACATTGCAACGAAGAGAAGCTGCCGCTCACCGCAAGCAGAGAAAGCCCACGTGCAGCAACCAAGACAACACAGCCAAAGGAAAAAAACAAAAGAAAAGAAAAATTAAAGAGAGAGTTGCTAATCAACTAGATACATTTACTCCTGTAGGGATAGAAAAGTAATTACGGTAGCTGATGCAAAGTATGCTCCTGAGTTGACAGCTATCCCCATGGTAAACATATGATGGGCCCACAAGAGAAATCCTAAAAAGCCAGTAGACGTGACTCATACTATTCCCAAATAGCTGAAAGGCACTTTTTGTCCTGAATAGTATGTAATGATGTGTGAGTTTATAACAAACCCTGGTAGGTCATGAATACAGACTTCAGGGTGACCAAAGAATCAAAATAGGTGTTGGTATAGGATTCGGTCTCCTCCTGAAGGGTCAAAGAAAGTAGTGTTGAGATTTCTATCTCTTAACAGTATGGCAATTCTGGTTGCTCAGACTGACATTGGTAATTATATTAAGATGGCTATAGTTGGGGAAGATTAAACAAATAATGGTGTTTGGTATTGGGATGTGACTGCTGGTTTTGTATTAAAGACTATAGTAATACAAATAATAGCACCAAGAATTGAAGAGACACCTGCTAAATGAAAGGAGGAAATTGTTAGGTCGACCGAGGCTCCCGCGTGGCCAGATAGCTGAATATGGGATTCCACTGTTACCAGAACCAGCTTCTACTATTGGTGTTATGAGTAGGAGTAAGAATGATGGGGGAAGTAGTCAAAAGTTTATATGATTTATTCGGGGAAATTCTACCTCAGGTGTCCGAGTTGTTAGTGGCCCAAGTCAGTTTTCAAACCCTACAATCATAATGGGTACAACTATAAAGAAAATTATTGCAGGTGCACGGACTGTTATGACTACCTTACAGATTTGGGCATCTCCAAGTAGCGCTCCAGGTTAGCATAGCTCAGCCTGGATTAATATACTTAAGGTGCTGCCTGCTACTCCAGCTCAAGCACCAAATAGTAAATATAAAATGCTGATATCTTTGTGATTTGTTGAAAATAATCAGCAGTGTATGAACAGAGGTAAAAAGACTGAGCTGGCATTCGACTGTAAATGTAAAGACAGATTGAGCCCTCTTTCTCGCAAACCCTGTGCTGAATCAACAAATTGAATTGTAATTTCAAAGAAGCAGCTTCAATTCTGCCAGAGATTTTCCTGTCTTTTTTCTCTTTTTTTCTTTCTCAAATGAAGGAGAAGCAGATTGAAGCCAGTTGACTAGAGGACTGGCCTGTTAACTAAAGTTTCCTGGGGTTAAAACTCATCAATCTCGAAAAGATTTGGCTTAATTACAATGTTTGCTTTGCATTCAATTGATGTAGGATGAAGGCTTGCAATCCTTATTTTTAGGAATTAAGTAAATTTTACTTGTTTAGGGTTATGAAAGCTCTTGGTCTGAACTAACATAAATTCCTAGTCCAGCACTGATAGAATGGGTGTTATGTGTAGTAATCGTGTGGATATTATGATTGGTAATGATAGGAAGGTTATTTCTTTGTATATTCAAATTGTTTTATTTTTGTGTTGTTTAACGAAGGGAACATAGTTAGTGATGTGGAGTATGTTAGCTGCAAGTAGAAATATATGTTGAGGACTGTTATGATGGCTATTAGTGTTGACAGAAGGATGTTATCATTTTTGTTATCTGTTGGATAATTACTCATTTGGGTAAAAACCCTGATAGTGATGGGTGATGTCCTAATGATACTATAATGGTGAGGAAAAGGATTGTGATGGGAGGAGTTTTATCTCATGTGTGAGATAACGATACTCTTGTAGTACAAGATCTGGGCATAAATAAGAAGAGGGTGTTGTTATGATATAAATTAGTATGTTTAGGATTGTTGTAATTTGAATATACTTTATAATAGCTGTCATTCATCCTATATGGGCAATTGATGAGGAGGGTGTAATTTTTCCAGGTGAGTATGGCTAAGTCTGCCTCAGCCTCCAGCTATGATTTATAATATCACTATGATTCATAGTATATTTAGCTTGATGGATGGTGACATGTGGGATAAAACTGATAGGGGTGCAATTTTGTCAGGCTGATAGCATCAGGCCTGCTGTTCATGGGATGCCTTGTGTGACTTCAGGCACTCAGAAGTGAAATGGGGAAAGTCCTACTTTTGTGACAAGGGCGATTATCATGAGGGTGGATGCTGCTGGATTAAAGATTTTTGTTATTCTTTGTGTTCTTTGACCAGAGTATATTAGATTAATGATAATAGCCATTATAAGTAGTATTGATGTGGTGGATCGTTTTAGGAAATATTTGTTGGATGCTTCTGTAGCTTATGGGTTCGTGTTTTTTTATTAGAATGGGGATACCATTAACCAGTGTGAGCTTGTTATACAATTATATTTCCTGAGATAATAGTCAGTAGAATGATAGTAAAAACCATGAGAGTTTATTAGTACAGGAAGGATATACAACAACATTTTGAGGGTATGGGCCTGAAGCTTACTTAGAGAACCTTACTATATAGCATGTGGTGTAAAGTTGTAGAATGGAGAATGTAAAATTCTTAGGAAGAATTCAATTCCAGGAATAAGAGCATTGAAACCTCTATGATTTACTCTATCAAAGTAACTCTTCTGTCAGACATAGTTCTTAAGTTTGTGGTGGGTTGCCTGGTATGATGACAGGTAGTGAAAACTCTCATATACATTGGGCTAATGTTAGTAGTAAAAAAACTTTTTATAAGAGATGTAGACATTGATCATATCAAAATTGTGGGTAGGATGCTCGAATTCACAGGAAGGAGATTGTTAGATGTGTTTTAATGGTGACTTGGGCTGTATATAATTCTGGCACCTAGGGATTGTCGAATGCTCCTAAAAATAGATTGTTCTGGAAATGTTTATTATAAGGAAATTGACATATTCTCTAGGAAAGACGGGGTGTGTGGGCCTGCTACATTTTCTACACTGAAGACATATACAGGTTTTGATTCTACTTCTGTTAAATCTAGTGCGGTGTCATTGGATTTCTGCTACTGTGGAGATGATCAAATTCTGGGTAGCGGTCAGGAGAAAATAAGTCATAGGTGTTCTTGTGTAATAATTACTGTTGAAAGTGTAAATGATCCATTTATCTGTGAGACTGAGAATAGAATAACTGCTACGTTACTTCATATGAGATAGTATGTTGTACTGTCTACTCACTAGGGCTCCAGTGAGTGAGTATTTTGAATGTGAAGCTCATCCAGATCAGAGGATGGAATAAATGGCTAGCTGTGATATGGCTAATATAAATAGTATGCCTACATTTACATCAATTAATGTATAAGATATGGGAAGAGGAATTCATGTTGTGAGAGACAGGGTTAAGGCTATCATTGGGGCAATAATATATAAATTGATGATGTTGATGGACATAGTAGTTCTTTAATAAATAATTTGAATGCCTCAGCAATGGTTTGTAATAATCCATGGGGGCTGATGATTTTGGGCCCTTTCTGAATTTGTATATAGCCTAGAATTTTCCATTTAGTTAATATGAGAAATGCTCTGGTCAATTAAATTGGGTCATTTGTGAAAGAATGTTGAGTATAAACATATTCTTAGGAAGAGGACATGAACCCATGCAGATAAAGGTTTAAATTTTACATAATTACTGGGCTCTGCCACCGAAACAAATCGTGTTCTACAGTAGGGTATGTATAAGTAAATTGAATGTAGATTATATGATCATTTAGTTTGCAGACATTTTGTAAAGTAAGCCGTATTGCTCTTGTCCTTTCCTACTGGAAGAAATCTGCAATAGAGAGAAAGCAACCAGCATGACTCCAGTCTGAACTCAGATCACGTGAGACTTTAATCGTTGAACAAGACAATTAATAACAGTTATACCATTGAAATATCCTGATCCAGCATCAATGTCATAAACCATATGGACGATATGAACTCTAGAATAAAATTACACTGTTATACCTAGTAAAACCTGTTCCGTTGATCAATGTTTTAGAACAGGTGATAAAGAATTTTGACTACCTGGTCTAAATTTTAATCACTCAGAGGTGGTTTTATTCTCCAAAAAATAAATGGCGCACGGACTCCAGGCACACCGGCTTGAGGAGTTGTGGCATGCAGGTTCAGTAGTTGTGGTCCCTTGGGTTAGTTGCTCCGTGGCACGTGGGATCTTCCCGGACCGGGGATCGAACCCGTGTCCCCTGAATTGGCAGGCGAATTCTTAACCACTGCATCACCAGGAAGTCCCAAAATCGCAGTTTCCCTTTTAATATATGTTAAGCCCAAATAATCCATGGAAAATTGTTACAAAAAATAAGACAATAAAATATTATAAGGACTATAACAGA
>NW_021703778.1:55188329-55207879 GCF_005190385.1 Monodon monoceros | reverse complement strand
GATCCTGGTTCTGCCACTCAATAGCTGTTTGGCTTTGGGAAAATTACGAAACCTCTCTGAGCTTATTTTCTCTGTAAAGTGGGGTTAAACTATCTGAGCCAGCAGAGCACCTGCATCAGGGATGTGCACTAAGTTTTGGTCTTTCTCACTCTCCCACTCCTTTCTGTTCTTCCCAGAGAACATGTACAGAGGATATAGTACTTTTTAAAAGATTTATTTTTGGCTGCGTTTTGTCTTCGTTGCTGCGCGTGGGCTTTTTCTAGTTGCAGCGAGCGGGGGTTACTCTTTGTTGTGGTGCACGGGCTTCTCATTGCGGTGGCTTCTCTTGTTGGGTTTGCTGTGGAGCATGGGCTGTAGGCACGTGGGCTTCAGTAGTTGTGGCTTGCAGGCTCAGTAGTTGTGACGCATGGGCTTAGCTGCTCTGCGGCATGTGGGATCTCCCCTTACCAGGGCTTCAACCCATGTCCCCTGCCTTAGCAGGCAGATTCTTAACCACTGTGCCACCAGGGAAGTCCTATATAGTACTTTTTAGAAAGGGGTTTTAATTTATTTCAGAAAATATACATTTTTCTTGTAGAAAAGGTTATTCCACTATAGAAACATAAACACGCAAAACGACTACAAATACAGTATTATATGGGTTAGATATTATCAGTCACATTTTTAAAGTAACTGGGCAACTACCAAAGCACTAGCAACTGGCGAGTAAGAGGATTCAAATCTGGGGTGCCCCCCACCCCAATTTCAAGAGCAGGGTGTGTTTTTCAAATCCATGTTTCATATGGTCTTTGTTTCTCATCCATCCTCGGTGTCTACCTTTCTCAAGAAGGCTCAGATCCTCTGCTTTCACACCTTCCTGGCTGGCTGTGCCCCAGCTCCTGCCCTGGAACCTCGGCATGCATGGGTGTGCCCGCTCTCCCTGTGCATCACCAGGTTTGCCAGGGAACTGCTGCATCGTGCACTGCTTGCTGTACCCCAGAGTACCTAGAACCTTCTGGTACATGAAGTACACCCTCATCACCGTGAGTGCATGCCCATCCCCTTACCTTATATCCTGCCTCTAAGCCAGACTTGGGGGTGACTACAGGGTGCATTTTGCTATGTGAGGTGCTGGGATCAACGTGAAGTTCCCGACTTTTCAAGTTGCAGGCTTGAGGGGCAGACAGTGATTTAAAGTCGGGTCACCTGACTTAAAGGGGGGGGCTGATTGATTTAAAGCCAGTGCAGCTGACTTAAAGCCTGCGTCCCTCAGCTGCAGGACAAGACCAAATTTGGTGGTGCACGGGTTCGCTCCAAGGCAGCACTGCTGTTCAGGAAGAGCTACCAGCAGCACCTTAGTCCACGGGGACTTGGTCCGTTGTCTTATCCCTGCCCTTAGAGGGGGGCCACCTGCTCTTCTTGAGCAGAATCAGGGAGGGGAAAGTGCAGAGTCCCGGCTGGATTTGCGGCACCCCTTGTCTGATGGCAGGGAAGGGGGGCGGGGCTGTGTGGTGTCCTGGGGCTGGACTCACCAGGTCGACTCAGCCTCTCAGCCTCCGAACCTCCCCACACACACCCCACAAGAGTTTCCAATAATATGTAATTGCGCCTTAGGTTCTCGGTCTTCTAACTCATACCCAGGCTCCCAGGTCCCTTGATTCATCCAATTCCTCTGTGCTCTTTCTTCTATTAGAAGGGAGGGGCTGGGGGATGGGACTGGAGGGACCCCGGCAGCACTGGCCTCAGCTGACTAAAGAGAGCTGGGGCCTGCGCTCTCACATAGGTGCGAGGACCCTTAAGGCGGAATCGAGGGGGCCACTTAGAGGCAGTCCTTGCTGCCTCAAGTGAGTATGGATCACCATCAGGTGGGGAGCACGCTGACCCCTGAGAAGCACTGTTAAGAGGATGTGTTCCTCCTTCAGCTTCAAGGACGTGGGTGGGCTTCAGGGCTCCAGTTCCCCTCCAGGCCTCCCGGTCCGACTGCACCCCAGCGGCCTTGCAGTCCTGGCTTCCTGTCCCAGAACATGTCAGGCTCCAGGAAGAATCCAGACTTCAGAGATGGTGCCTGAGCCTTCCAGCTTAAGAAGTGCTGTCCCTGGGGACCCAACAGTGGAGGGAGGAAGGGTGAAGGGAGTAGGGGTGTAGGGTAGGGAGTGGTGGCTGCCCTGGGAAATGTTGAGAGAAAACTATCGCACCGCACACCCCCTGCCCCTTGGAACTGACCCATTGATGCCATAGGATCTCAGGGCCGTTTAGTCAGAGATGCTTCTGCTTCTTTACTCCTGTGTTCAAAACTATGCAAAACCAACTCTTCATCCTCTTGCTGCATTGCCAGGACTTTTAAAGCACTGTTCTTTTGAAGCACTCATTCCCTAAACTGCAGTTTGGAGCTGTCCCAGCTATTTAAAAGTTTTCTCCTTAAACTGAGCCTAAATCCTACTCTTGGAAAAACTACCTTCACGTCAGAGGAGATTGTCTTTTCTGCCCATTCCTTCCTTCTACTGCCCTCTTAAGAAGTCCTGTGCACATACAGCTTGGTGATTTATTTTTTGCTTCATGTCAAAAAAATAAATAAAACTTTCCCATGCACCCCAAAAAGCTTTCCTGGAACATGGGTGTTTCAAAACCATGACAGTGTTTTGCAGTTAGTATACACTGGGTAGACTGCCTAGCAATCCCTCCAAGAACCAGAGGTGAGCGACACCTTTACTTATTTGATTGGATGCCCTCCAAATTTAGGAAGGTCACATTCTTATGACCCAGCAGATAAGACAAGAGCCCTGGATGGCTGTGGCTGTGATTATATAACTTCTGGTGATTTTATTTCCCTTACTGAGCTGCTGCTTCTAGGTTAAATTATTTTTATTACCTGTCCATTTTTAAAGAAAGTGTGAAAAAGTCACTCTAATAAGTCAGGGGTCTGAGCTCAGGGTTGGTCAAAAGTACTCACAGGGTGGAAGGTGGATAAAAATAGATGGGTAAAATAGGAGGGTTGGCAAGTACAGCCAGGATACCCGTGTTCATTGTGCATACTAATAAAGGCCAGAATCTACTCATTTTTTTCTGGTGGGAAGTTCTGATGGTTTCACAGGATCAAACTCAAATCATATTCAAACTAGGGGATATTCCCTGAGCATAAAAGTAAGTAAGTATCCACCCCTCTCAGGAGTCGCTGCTGAGGAATAAAGATGCAGACATAGAGACTGGACTTGAGGACAAGGGGCGGGGGGAAGGGTAAGCTGGGACGAAGTGAGAGAGTGGCATGGACATGTATACACTACCAAAGGTGAAATAGATAGCTAAAGGGAAGCAGCCGCATAGCACAGGGAGATCAGCTCGGTGCTTTGTGAGCACCTTGAGGGGTGGGATAGGGAGGGTGGGAGGGAGATGCAAGAGGGCAGGGATATGGGGATATATGTATACGAATAGCTGATTCACTTTGTTATACAGCAGAAGCTAACACGACATGGTAAAGCAATTATACTCCAATAAAGATGTTTACAACAACAACGAAAAAAACTAAATAACTAAGCCAACCACGCCAAAGGAGACATTGTATGTGTTTACAGTTCAAGAAATCCAGAACAGAATCCTTTACTCTGTATGCAATGAATCGTCCATTAGAAAAGAAAAAAACTTTATAAGATGTTGTTTTTCCATTTATTGTTCAGAACATCATTTTTATACCTCTGCATGTCTGTTCAGAGCCAAGTCACGTGAGTTAGAGGGAAGCAACTGAGTGATTTAAAGTTGGGTCATGGGATTTAAAAACCAGTGGCAGCTGATTGATTAAATACAGTCATATGACATGAGGGGTGGGTGCTAAAAACTGCTTTTTCATCTCCGGCTCAGAATATCCTATTTACCTTGGTTTTTCTTATGATTTAGAAAACTTGAGCTGTCTCCCCTTGGAATCATCAGGACAAAAATACAGTATTTCAGGTTCATTCTTGAAACCAGATTCTCACGGCTAAGGTGTATTGACTCAAAGATCCTCCTTCTTCAAGAGATTCCAAACCTCTGTAGGACACTTCATTGTAATTGGAGAAAGAAGAATGAAATCATGTCAGCAGCTGCAGGAGGCAAGGCAGCCCCCAGCACTAGGGAAGGAGAAGGAGAAAGGGCTGAGGGTTGCCATTAGAGCGGACAACCGCCAGAGGGCGCTGAAGCACCGGCAGAGCCCACCTGCCACTCCCAGTTTGGCACTGCAGGGTCAGATTTGGGTTTGGAGATGGGGTTGTTGTAACCCCAAGGAGGTGAGCAGAGAGGAGGAGTTGATTACCGGTCTCCTCTGACTCTCTGGCCCAAATTGCCTGGCTTCACAGGGGGGACAGAGTTTTGCCTTCAGCAACTGATGGGGCACTTCCAGGCTGGTCGGGTAGCCCAGTGGCCCGACAGCCTGACAGGCTGACTGCACTGTGACCACCCTTTGTTTCTCCAGAATCTGTACATCAGGAGGTGCTTGGCTGCGGGAGGCCATTCACCGACACCCCCCCAAGGGGGATGGCACCTTCCCTGGCTGTACCCTATGATCACCTGGTACTTGAAATGACTGCAAGATTTTTGACTTCAAGGTAAAGCTTACATAACCCCTTCTGCCTCATAATGTGTGGGATTTACTATAATGGAAGGACATTATAAAGAACAGGTAGAAAACTCACCTGTTGGTCTCCATGTAGGAATTTATTTTGCACGAATCCCTCCTACATGAGTAGATAGCAGAGGTTTATTTTTGTTCCCGTGTGTGTAGTTGTGGCAGAGGACGTAGGTATGGTAATTTGAAGCCCTGAAAGAAATATTCTCAGAACTCTCAAGACTTCTCTTGATTGGAACGGAAAGAGACCTGGAAAAGGAGGAAAAGAAAAGAAAGAGGGAGGAAGAATGACTGTTTCTCAGTAAATTCACCTTCTTAGTTGATTGTTCTGTCTTTTCATTTCTTTTAACTTCTATGTATGTCTAATGGAATAATGTAGATAGGCTGATTTTTATGCTGTAAAAGATTTTACATCACAAAGAGACTAGAAGTGGCTAAAAGAACTTATTCAACATTGACAGAACTAATTCAAATCAATTTTAGATAGAGCCTTTGATATTAAATTTCTACACTAAAATTGGTTAATCCAAAGTTTCTCTTTCTTTTTGAGTGAATATTTGTTACATATTTTTGTAGATAATAATTTACCCTAGATATGCAAAATTGTGAGAATGGGTAACATTTTTTACCACTTAAATCATTTCTTTTAAATGAATAGATTGTACGCTTGAAATGCCAATGTTATTTCTTACATGTTATTTTTTATTTTCTTGATTTCCAAAACTTGTGTTTATTTAATTGATTTCTATCTAATAATCTGTGTCTCCCCTTTATTGTTTCTTTATATTTTATTGATCTATACTTAATTTACATTATTATATCAGTTTCAAAGGTACAACATAGTGATTCATAAATGTTTACGTTCTTCTCCATTTATACTTATTATAAAAGAGTATCTCTATTCCCCATACTATACAGTACGTCACTGTAGATTATTGATTTTATACATAGTGGATTCTTCCTCAGTATCTCCTACCACTATTTTGCTCCTCCACAACACTGTCTCTCCCTGCTGGTAACCACTAGTTTGTTATTTAATCTGTGAGTCTGTTGTGTTGTTGTTGTTGTATTCAGTTGTTTAGATGCCACGTGTAAATGATATCATACCAGGCTTGTTTTCTCTGCGACATACTTTACTAAGCATGATACCCTCCAAGTCCATCCATGTTCTTGCAAATGGCAAAATTTCATTTTTTTTGAAGTCACCGTAAAAAATCTTTTTTTTTAATCCAGTAACCTATTGACGAGCACTTAGTTTGACTCTATATCTTGTCTATGGCAGATAACACTGTTTTGAACTTTGGGGTGCAGTTATTCTTTTGAAGTAGTGTTTTTGTTTTCTTCTGATATATACCCGAGTGAAATTGCTGGATATTATGGTAGTTCTATTTTTAGTCTTTTGTGGAACCTCCATTCTGCTTTCCACAGTAGCTGCACTAATTCACATTCACATCAACAGTGTACAAGAGTTTCCTTTTCTCCACATCCTCACTAACCTTTATTTGTGATCTTTTTGATGACAGCCATTCTGACAAGAGTGAGGTGATACCTCATAGTTTTGATTTGCGTTTTACTGCCGATTAGCTATGTTTAGCATCTTTATGAGTTCTGGCTATATATCTGTATTTTTTCCTTGGAAAATGTCTATTTAGGTGTTCTCATTTTTTTAAAAAAGATTTTGGGTGTTTTTTGATATTGAGTTGTATGTGCTGTTTCTATATTTTAGATATTAACACTTCATTGGTCCACTTTTTGTGTTAACTTCTTATCATGTGCAAATATTGTTGCTCTTTCAGCACGTTGTCTTTCATATTGTCTTTGGTTTCCTTTGCTATGCAAAATCTTTTAAGTTTAGTGAAGTCCCATTTGTTTATTTTTGGCTTTGTTTCATTTGCCTTAGTAGACTGAACCTAAAACTGTTGCTATCATTTATGTTGAAGAATGTTCTATATTTTCCTCTAGGGGTTTTATGGTTTGTCTTGCATTTAGGTCTTTATTCACTTTTGAGTTTATTTTATATATGGTGGGCTAAAATACTCTAATTTTATTATTTTCCATGTAGCTGACCCGTTTTCCCAGTACCATTTATTGAAGAGACAGTTTTTTCTCCATATTGCCTGCTTTGTCATAAATCAATTAAATATAAGTGTGTGGGTTTATTTCTGAGATCTCTATATCTCTATTCTATTCCAGTGATCTTTTTGTCTGTTTTTGCTCCAGTACTATTCTCTTTGATTACTGTAGCTTTGTAGTATAGTCTGAAGTCAAGGTGTGTGATGCCTCCAGGTCTGTTCTTTCTCAAGATTGTTTTGGCTATTTGGGGTCATTGTGTTTCTATAGAAATATTAAATTATTTTTTCAAGTTTTGTGAAAATGCTTTGGTATTCTGATAGGGATTGCATTAAATCTGTAGATTGTCTTTGGTAGTATGGTTATTTTAACAATATTAATTCTTCCAGTCCATGCACCTGCTATATTTTCCCATCTTTTTTCTGTTGCCTTCAACTTCTTTCACCAATGGCTGATAGATTTCTGAGTACATGTCTTTTACCTGCTTAGGTGTGTTTGTTCCTAGGTATCTTATTCTTTTTGGTGTAATTGCATATGGTATTGTTTTCTTAATTTTTGTTTCTGACAGCTTTGAGTTTTGGTTCTTCTTCTTTTTCTAATTCCTTCAGGTGTAATGTTAGGTTGTTTATTTGATATTTTTTCTTGTTTCCTAAGAAGAAGCTTGTATCACTATAACTTCCCCCTGTGAACTGTGTTGGCTGTGTCCTATAGGTTTCGGATCATTGTGTGTTCATTTTCATTTCTCTCTGGGTATTTTTAGAATCCTTAATTAATTTCTTCAGTGTTCCTTTCTTCCCCTTTTATTCCCTTCATCTGTGATGTGAGGACTATCTTTAATATTATGTTTGGATTTATTTCAGTTTTGTGTGTGTGTTTGTGTGTGTGTGTGAGAGAGAGAGAGAGAGAGAGACAGAGAGAGAGAGACAGAGAGAGAGAGATAATTTTAAGTTGCTGAGCTCTTAATTTCAAATGGACATTAACAACCCTGCATTTTTACTCTCCTCCCCCACAGTTACTGAATTTGACCTTATATTTTACATCTACTTGTTTTGTGTGCCCCTTAACTTCTTGTTGTGAATATAGATGATTTTATTAGTGTTTCCTTTCATCCTTCCTACTAGCTGTGTACATGGTTGATTTACTACCTTTATTGAATATTTCCCTTAACCAATGAGGTTTTTCCTTTAGTAAGTTTCCTTTCCTAATGTTTATGATTCAGTCGAGGCCTTTTCTCTTTCACTTAGAATAGCCCCTTTAAGATATCTCATGAAGCTCGTTTGGCAATGCTGAGGTCTTAGTTTTTCTTTAGAAACTTTAGATCTCTCCATGAAATCTGAAGGAGAGCCTTGCTGGGTAGAGTATTTTTGGTTATAGGATTTTCCCTTTCATGAGTTTGAATATACCATGCCACTCCCTTCTGGCATGCAGAGGTTATCCTGAAAAGTCAGCTGATAACTTTATGCAAGTTCCCATGTTTGTAACTTGACGCTTTTCCTTTGCTCCTTTTATTAGTGTCTTTTTATCTTTATTTTTTTGCCATTTTAATTACAATGGGTCTTGGTGTGGTCCTCTTTGGTTGGATCCTGTTTTGGCCTTACTGTGTTTACTGGACATGAATGTCTGTTTTCTTTCACAGGTTAGGGACGTTTTCAGCTTTTATGTCTTCAGGTATGTTCTACACTGCTTTCTCTTTCCTTTTTGCTTCTGGGACCAGTATAATGCAAATGTTAGTATACTTGATGTTGTTCATAGGTCTGTTCAACTTTCCTCATTTCATTTTAATCTATTGTTTTACCGTTCATCTTCAGTGATTGCCAGTACTCTGTCCTTTAGTTTTCTGATCCATTCCTCTGTATCATAGAGTCTACAGTAGTTTCCTTTAAGTGTAATTTTCATTTCATTTATTGTATTCCTCATCTCTGTTTGGTTGTTCTTAGGAGTCTAACTCTTTTAAAAAGCTTCTAACTTCTTGCTCTGGTCGTCGGTTCTTCTCCTGAGTTCTTTGATCATCTTTATAGTCATTACCTTGAACTCTTTCTTGAGTAGATTGGCTATCTCCACTTCACTTAGATCTTCTTCTGAGTTCTTATCTTGTTCCTTTATTTGGATCCTGTTTCTATGTCACCTCATTTTTCTTAACTTGCTGTTTTTATTGCTATGTATGCAGTAGGTTCGTTACATTTCCTGACCTTGGAGAAGTGGCCTTTTGTAGTAGAGGTCCTATGTGTCCCAGCAGCCCACTGTCCCCTGGTCACTAGAACTATATATTCTAGGTGTACCCCCTATGCGGGCTGCTTGGGCTCTTCTCTTGTGGTGGACTGACTACCGTGGGTGGTCTCGTAGTCTTGGCTGCCCACAGACTGCTTCGTTTCCAGGCTCTGCCTCGTATGGAGGCTGTCTGTGTTGCTTCCTGGGATGAAATCATAAGGCAGCTGGCTGCACAACGCTGGGAGACATCAAATCTAGTGCTGGTTCACTTATGGGTAGAGTTGCAGTTCAGGTGATATCAGGGCTAGTGCCCAGTCATTGGTCCTGGGGCTATGCTGGCTACTGGGAAGAAGACACAGGTCCTGAGTTCTGGTGGTGGGACCCAGGATTCTCAGAGTTGGTGTTGGATAACTGTCCCGGACACAGCTACCTGCAGAGTCTGGGGTATCCCTAATCTTGTGTTGGCATTCTGATGGGAAGGGTCAGGAGCCAGCTGAGTCCCTGGCTGTTTCTGGCCTGCAAGTGAGTGGCCTGGTTACACAGGCTGCTGGGCTGTGGTATTCCTGGAGCTGGTGTGTGCCTGTTGGTGTATGAGGCTGATCCCACTGATAGAGCAGGCTTGCTCTTGGGTAGGTCTAAGCTCCATCCAATCCCTGTGCAGTAATCACCTGACAACAGTTGAGGCTGATTCCAAGGCCAGAGCAGGCTCACTTGTCGGAGTGGCCAGGGATCCTGAGGCTGGTGCCTGCCACTGGTGGGTGGAGTTTGGATCCAGAGTCTCTGCCTGAGGTGTCCTGGGCGTCTTGGATCTAGTGCCTGTGCACTGAGGTGTGGAGGCTGGTCCTGGGGCTTCTGTTGGCTGGGCCATGTCCAGGGGCAACCGTGCATTGAGAGGGTCTTAAGCCACCTGTTGGCTGGTGGGTGTGGCTGTACCCCTGCTCAGTTAGCTGCTTGGCCTGCAGCCCCATAGTGCTTGTGTCTGTAGTCTGGTGGAAATCGGTGGGGCTCGGTCCTGAGGCTGATATGCTAGAGGGAGGATTCTGAAACTATGCTTGCTGCTACCAGTGGCCACGAGGTAGAAGGAGCTCCCCAAAATGGATGCTTCCAGTGTCTGTGTCCCTGAGAGTGTGCTGTAGTTGCCTCTTGCCTCTCTGGGAGACTCTCCAAGATCAGGAGGTAGGTATGACCCATGATGCTTTCAAATTTCTGCTTATGTTCTGATTCTCGGATCATGTGGGATTTTGTGAGCATCCTTTAAGAGTGGAATCTCTATTTCCCACAACCCTCTGGCTCTCTGGAAAATAAGCACTACTGGTGTTCAAAGCCCAACTTTCTAGGGACTCTTCTTCCCAGCAAAGGATCCCTGGGCTTGGGAGCCTGATGTTGGGTTCACACCCCTTGCTACCAGGGAGCACCTCTGAAGTTGAAATTATTCTCCCATGTGTCGGCCACACACCTGGTGGTATGGGTCTTGAGTATATTGAGACTTTTCCCCTTCCTTCCTGTCTTGGTGCCTTCCTTATGTCTTTAGCTGTAAAACATCTTTTATGGTAGGTCCCGGCCTTTTTCATCAATTGCTGTTCTGTAAATATTTGTGACTTTGGTGTGCCCATGAGACGCATCAAGCTCTAGGTCTTTCTATGCTACCATCTAGGACCGTCTCTCCACTTCATTCCTACATCATATTATTTAACTTTTCTTAGTATCTTATTTGATTTGTGGCAGTTTGAAATTCATATGACTCATGTTCACTTCGCCTGTTTTAAAAAATTGAATAGTGCATTCCTTCATGTTGAAATGGAGATAGTGACCTGTGAATTTCCATACCTCGAAAATCAGGAATAGGACAAAAGCCTTTTCTACCTGTGTTACCCTCAAACTCTGCTCCCCACCCCAGCCTGGGGATTAACCTCTTGCACCCATGCTCACCTTCTGTTTTGGGACCGTTAACCATCATTCCATCTGTATGTGTGTTGACAAAGTGAACTATAGTCTTTCCAGTTTTTGTTTTATGGTTTTTGGTTTATGGAACAGCCCTACTATGAATATACATTTACTGGTCTGCTGAAGTTCATATATAAACCTGTCAAGCACATTACCAGAATTGGAATTGCTTGTATATACACTTTGATAAATTTTAGAGAAAATGGTAGAACAGAAGTAAATTGTATTTCACATACCACAGTATTCTCACACCATGAAAACCCTTCCCTTTTTAATATATTTGTGTGTAGTTTATCTTTATGCCCATACTATATTTCCCAGAGATGTGTGAGTGTTATGTTTCTTCCTAAAAAGTTTACTGTATTGTTCAGTCAGGTTTTTAGTGGTTTTAGCATGATCACATTTCCCTGAACTCACAAATACAGGAGCTTCTCTCACGCTGTCTTTTACGCCCTGCTCGTATATATTGCCCTATTAATTCTCAGTCCTGGTTTTTCTTTATGTACTTCATCAACCTGGATACCTTATACTATTTCCTCCCTTATCCAAGACTAATGGAATAGAATAGAGCACCCACAAATAAACCCTGATATATGGCCAAATGATTTTTGACAAGTTGCCAAGACTTTTCAATGTAGGAAGGATAGTATTTTCAACAAATAGTGCTGAGAGGTCTTGTTGTCAACATGCAAAAGAAGGAAGATGGACCCTTACCTAACATCATAGGCAAAAATTAATGAAAATGTATTAAGAAACTAAATATACGGCCTAATAAAATAAAAAGTCTTCGAAGAAGACACATGACCAGAGCTTCATGACATTGGAGGTGGCAGTGTTTCCTCAATATGAAATGAAAAAACAAATGCACAGCTAACAAAAAAATAAACAATTTTCAGTACATAATTTTTTTAAAAACATGTGTATCAAAGAAGTCGAAACAGAGTAAAATGGCAACCCACAAGATGGGAGAAAATATTTGAAAGCCACCTATATGACAAGAGATTTCTATTCAGAATATAGAGAGAACTCCTACAACTCAACAAAAAGCAAACATCCTGATTCAAAAACGGATAAAAGGCTTGAATAGATGGTTCTTCAGAAAGATGTACAAATGACTAAGCACTTGAAAAGATGCTGCATATCACTAAATGCATGTTTATATATTTGTGTGCATGCATACACACACAAGGACACATACACAAGCAGAAAACAAGTATTGGTGAGGATGTGAGGGAGTTGGAAGCATTGTGCTATGTCAGTGGGAATGTAGAATGATACAGCTGCTTTGCAAAAGAGTATGGGAAGTTTTCAGATATTGAAAAACAGAATTACTACATGATCCAGGAATTGTACTATGAGGTATACCCAAAGGAATTGAAATCAGGGTCTTAAAGAAGTATTTCTACTCCAGTGTTTAGAGCAGTAATAATCACAATAGCTAAAATATGAAAGCAACCTATGTGTTCATCCACTAATTCCTGGATAAACAAAATGTGGTATACCCATATAATACAATATTATTCAGTCTTAAGAAGGAAAAGATCTAGGAATATGCTACAAGATGGAGGGATCTTAAGGAAATTTAGCTACCAGAAATGCCATTTTTGTGACGTTTAATGAGTCATAACAATACAACTACTTATTTCACCTATATGGGGTACTTAGTGTAGTCAAAACCATAGAAATTGAGAGGGTAATGATGCTTTTCAGGTGTTTATGGAAGAAAAAGGAAAGTTATGTTTAAAGGATATTGAGTTTCAGTTTTAAAAGATAGAAAAGAATTAGAAAGTAAATGGTGATATTGGTTGCCCAATAATATGAATGTATTTAATAACACTGAATGGTGCACTTTATAATAACTAACATGTTATATTTTATGTTATTTGATTTTACCAACATACAAAATTGGGAAAGAATGTAATATCAGGAAAGGGAGTGGACCTGGGATGGAGCAGAGAGTAGTCAGAAGGGTGAGACACTGCATATTTTGAAGAAGAAGAGGTGAGAGTCTTCATTGGCCAGAAGAGAATTTATAAAAAAAAAATTAAAAATTACTCTGAGGGTGTATTAAATAGATATCTATGGGTGTACTGCTATCTCCCGTGTGTTATCTTAAAGAGTCTTTAATAAAGTCCATAAGGCTTGCTGAGGTTTTTTAGAAACTGAATTCCCTAGAAGATAATTAGAGGGTGGTACTTAAGTCTATGTCTAGGTTGACAGATTTTGCAGGGAAGACGAACTTGAGAACAGTGGAGGTCCTGAGGGTGTAAGTACATGGAAAGTAGAAAAAAAATAGTAAAGGGAATTAGGAAAACTTTGGACTTTGAAGGTCATGGATTACTGAGTCAGACCTTTGATTTCTAAGAGTTATATACGCAGTTGCTATTTGGAATACTTGTTGATAAGATAAGTGGAAAAAGTAGAGTTGTTTCCAAGTGTAGGTAAGATATAATGGGATAATGGAGGTGGAACATAGGGAAGCCCAGAGAAAAGTGGGAAGGTCATACTGGGTCACGATGGTGGTAATATCCTGCAGAACAGATGGTAGGGCAGACTATGGATTCATCTTTCTTATTTCGGTTCCCCACCTCATCCTTAATAATTCTTTGGGAATATTTCATTGCTCTGTGATGCAGGTACAGAATTCGAGTGAGGAGACTACACCCTAGGTGTCCAGCTGTCTGAGTCCTCAGTGTGCTTCAAATGATGGAGAGTTATTGCTTCTTTATGAGAAGAGTTCGTACCTCATAGTTAAGCTGAAGCTGGAGATTATGCAATATTGATTCCATTTTATATATACTGTTGGCATGGAGGTTCCTCCTCCTCTTTTCTTGACCATTATAAAATGAATCTATATTTCTCAATATTTGGGTATATCAGATAAATACATTAAGTAAAGGAATCCTATATATTGCTCCCTGCATAGTTTGCCTCTTTCTTCTTTCTCTTTTACCTTTACTAAATTAGCGCAGGGAGAGACCTTGAAATGTTCTAATCGGGAGAGATTAGAACATCATATTTCTAGAGAGGTTGGTTGGACAGAGCAGGGGTCCCATTGAGAATCAAAGCTTGTTTCTACTTGGAAGTGTACTTGTATAGGGTAGATGGCTCCAGGAAACCGCCTAGAATATTCCAATGTCCCTGAAGGAGTTCATTAAGAGAGGCAGGATCTGGTACCAGATCAGTATACTATGACATGTTGGTCAGTCATCTGATGTGAGATTCTTAGAGCCAATCCCATATGGTAGGGATGACTGCAGAGTGATGTAGAACCTGTGAAAGCCTTTGATTGCATGTTAAAATGAAGCTCTGATTTCAGGGAGAATTTTCTTATCTGACTGAATGTCATCCTTTTGTGGATATGAGATTCTGTGTTTTTCCTCCGCTGATGACCACTGACTGAATACCATTAGAGGATCATGTCTAGACAGCATTCTTTATTTAATTTCTTAAAGAAGAAAACATGGAAAACATTTTTATCCACTTTCAAATTGTGGACAAAGGGGATTGACATCAGTGAAAATGTCTGAGTAGGGAGCTCTGGCTTGTGTCCATCTCCAGAAACACTGACATACGTGGTAAAACCTGTCAAAATTATCTTATCAACACATATAAGGTTTCTTTTCTTTTTGCCATGTAGATTTATCATTCATTGAAACTTTACTTACTACAGGATGTGGAGAATAAACAAGGAAGTAGAAACTGTGTTTCCTGATGAAAGAATCACTAAGTCAAATTAGCTGTTGAGCTATGTCTTACTCACCATGACCGTAATTAAACAAACAAAACACTTCGTGTTTTTTGTAAATCAGTTCCGACATTTCATAGTTAAAGACAAGGTAACAGATAGAGGCTTAGATTTACCAGAATGTACACCAGAATGAGTGTAATTTTACACTCATTGTGTAAAATTACACCACAATGAGTGTAATTTTGATTGTACCTGTGTTGAATATATGAGCATGACCTGCTACAAAACTTCATTATACTTATTGCCACAACTGACAAATTCCAGTTTTCCACTCCTGATATGTTGCATGTAAGGAATGCATAGGTCACTAACCCCAGTTGGTCACAGGTAAACTCTGCCACATGGATTACTGCATGTTTTCCTGCTGAAAGACCCTACATTCTCAAGTATCATGCCTGCAGAGTATCTGGGCTCTTCTTTTTTTTGGCTAAAGGTTTGATAATCACCTAATTTTATGAGAAATATATAAATTGTATTTGCGTATTCTTCAGGTTTTTATTTATCCATTCTCTTTCAAGTCCTAAGTGCAAATATTAAAGTGATTTCCAAGAGCGTGATAAATAAGACAGCTACATTTATGCTCCAAAGTTAGCAATAAATCATAATACAATTGTAAATGCATTATTGTGTGATTAATATGTAGATAGCTATATAAATACAATTTTAGTAATTGTTTGTGGAGAGCTTCAGAATGTAGGTATTAGAAAAAAAAGGAGTTCCTGAAACAATCAGGAAATTATAGAGAAGTCTTTGTTTCTATAATTATCAATCTGAAATAATACATTATCTCAGAAATAAACTAGGCATAAAATTGCAGGAAAAAGCTAAATGAAATGAATCAACATGTGCGATGGCCATACAAGAAAAATAATATTCTCAGAGAATAATGAACAGTGTGGAGTTCAGAAGGGTAATACAGATTCAGAGAGTAAATCTTTGGAGAGCCTAATTATATGAGTTCCTCATATTTCATCTCTGGAGAGATGGTAGTCATTTGAAATATGTTATACGGTGATATTAACATACTCTAATACTTTCGTTTAGAATGACCACTTAGAACCAGAATAAATGAAACACAAAATTATGTTTTTGTTGATTTTTAAAGAAAACAGGTGAGTGTTGATAATTTAAAAATACATGATGTCTTGAGTAAAGTTGCCTGGAATTTGAGATCTGTAAAAAAGCATTTCTTTTTTGTAATGCTAGGATGCTAATTGGATATTTTTGCAAGAAAGAGATTTCAGGATGTAAATCTCGTGTCTCTAAGGTTCAAGTCAGTTCATGGCGGAACCTTCTATTAAACCTGTGTGACTGGAGAAATATTTCTTTGGAAGGAAGAGGTCACGAATCCGTTTTTAATAAAGTTAGTGGTTTATAGTATACAAAATGAGCAAAATGGCTACTTCTGAACTTTACGAAAAAAAATATAGTTTTTCTGCATTTATATTTTAAAGCTGATGTAAAATATCAAAAATTCTTTATTTTGGAAAACAATGTAATCAATTTGACATAATTTATATATTGAACCTGTGGTACGCACACAATAAAATTAATTTAAAAAATTTTTTGCATTTAAAAAATATTTTCAAGTGTAGTTGATTTACAATGTTATGGGTTTTTTTAAAATACATGTTTATTGGAGTATAATTGCTTCATAACACTGTGTTAGTTTCTGCTTTAAAACAAAGTGAATCGGCTCTATGTATACATATATTCCCCATATCCCCCGCTCTTGAGCCTCCCTCCACCTTCCCTATCCCACCCCTCTAGGGGGACACAAAGCACCGAGCTGATCTCCCTGTGCTATGCGGCAGCTTCCCACTAGCTATTTTACATTTGTTAGTGTATATATGTCAGTGCTACTCTCTCACTACGTCCCCGTCTCCCCTTCCCCCCGTGTCCTTAAGTCTGTTCTCTAAATCTGTGTCTTTAGTCCTGCCCTGTCACTAGGTTCATCAGTACCATTTTTCTAGATTCCATATATATGTGTTAGCGTAGGGTATTTGTTTTTCTCTTTCTGACTTCACTCTGTATGACAGACTCTAGGTCCAGCCACCTCACTACAAATAACTCAATTTTGTTCCTTTTTATGGCTGAGTAATACTCCATTGTATATATGTGCCACATCTTCTTTATATATTCATCTGTTGATGGACATTTAGGTTGCTTCTATGTCCTGGCTATTGTAAATAGTGCTACAGTGAACATTGTGGTACATGTATCTTTTTGAATTATGGTTTACTCTGGGTATATGCCCAGTAGTGGGATTGCTGGGTCATATGGTAGTTCTATTTGTAGTTTTTAAGGAACCCCCATACTGTTCTCCATAGTGGTTGTGCCAGTTTACATTCCCATCAACAGTGCAGGAGGGTTCCCTTCTCTCCACACCCCCTCCAGCATTTGTTAATTGTAGATTTTTTTAATGATGGCCATTCTGATCAGTGTGAAGTGGTACCTCATTGTAATTTGGATTTGCATTTCTCTAATAATTAGTGATGATGAGCATCTTTTCATGTGCCTATTGGCTATCTGTATGCTTTGGAGAAATGTTTCTTTAGGTTTCCTACCCATTTTTCCATTGAGTTATTTGTTATTTTGTTATTGAGCTGTATGAGCTGTTTGTATATTTTGGAAATTAAGCCCTTGTCAGTCTCATCATTTGCTAATATTTTCTCCCAGTCCATAGGTTGTATTTTCATTTTGATTATGGTTTCCTTTGCTGTGCAAATCTTATAAGTTTGATTAGCTCCTCTTTCTTTTTTGCTTTTACAGTAAGTCCCCTACATATGAACAAGTTCTGTTCCAAGAGTGCGTTTGTAAGTACAATTTGTTTGTAAGTCCAATAAAGTTAGCCTAGGTACCCAACTTACACAGTCGGCTATATGTTACTGTACTATAATAAGTTCATAATACTCTTCACACAAATAATACATAAAAAACAAACACAAAAATAAAGAAAACATTTTTAATCTTACAGTACAGTAACTTGAAAAGTACAGTAATACAGTACAACAGCTGGGATACTTGGGCTGGTATCGAGGGAACAGGCAAGAAGAGTTATTGATTGGAGGAGGGAGAGGAGGTGGGAGATGGTAGAAGTGAAGGATTATCAGCAGTAGGAGACAGAGGGCAAGCTGCCATTTCACTCATGCCTGACGTTGATGGCACAGGTTCTGGTTCCTTGCTGGGTTTAATTCTATGTACCCTCTTGAAAAAATGATCCATTGATGTGTGGGTAGGAGTTCTTTTTTTCTCATCATAGATGACAAGGTAGCACCGGATTGCATTCTGAATGGCTGCTGCAACTTTGGGTACCATTCTAGGTTCGGGTCCTTTACCTCAAAAACTAACAGTGCCTCCTCAAATAAAGAAAATCCCCTTGCCATTTTCTGTGTCGTGAATCTCTTCAGTTCTTCAGTTACTTCTTCTTCTTCCTCCTGTCCCTCTTCATCCTTTCTCTGGGACTCCAATTCCATCACATCTTAATTAGTGAGCTTCTCATGTTGCACAGCAAGGTCTTCAATGAAATGGTCCTCTTGCAGATTTAACTGTAGCTTCTCGCTGAGGGTCACTATGTTGGGGAAGACGTCTTCGGACTTCTCATCTACCTTCTCAAATCCATAAAAATCATGAACAAACTGTGGGCAAGGTTCTTCCAAACCCCATTCATGGTGACCGCCATACCCTCACACCAAGCAAAGTCAGTGTTTTTTATGGCCTTGTAGATGTTATAGTTCTTCCAAAATTGTCCCTAGATTGTTCCTGATTTGTCACTTACCTTTACTGCCTGACAAAAAGTGTGACATAAATAATATTTCTTGAAAGTCACTATAACTCCCTGGTCTGCAGGTTGCATGAGCAACGTAGTATTTGGTGGCAGATGCACTACTTTGATGTTGGGATGAAGGTCATCCATGAATGGGGTGTGGCCCAGAGCGCTGTCGAGCAGCAAAAGAATGTTTTGTTGGGATGTCCTTCTCCAAGCAGTATTTCTCTACATCTGGGATAAACTGGTAGAAAAATCAGTCCTGGGAAATGGCCTGTGTATTCCAGGCTTTGGGGTTATGCTTCCACACAACAGGAAGAGAGCCCTTGGCTATGTTTTTAAGGGTTCTTGGGTTCTCTGATTGATAAATTAAGAGAGGCTTCAGCTTCATATCACCAGAAGCATTGCCACCAAACAACAGTTAGCCTATCCTTTGCTGCTTTATAGCCAGGCATCAACTTTTCCTCCTTACAGATGTAACTTCCGTCTGGCATCCTCTTCCAGTACTGTTGTGTCTCATCGACATTAAAAACCTGCTTCGGTAAATACACACCATCATCAATAATTTCTCAAATTGTTTCATGCAGTTCCTGGACAGCTATGCTATCTGCACTTGCTGCCTCTCCACTTACTTTTGCATTTTGAAGGTTGGCTCTAGCCTTGAACCGATGAAACCAGCCATGGCTGACATTAAAAGACGTGCCCTCTGATTTTTTTCCGTGTTTCTTCTTCAAGTCTTCATAAAGGCTTTTAGCTTTCTCTTGAATCAGCATTAAGCTGAGCAGGACTCAGCGCTGACGTTGATCCTGCATCTGCACACTGAGAAGTTTCTCCCTCTCCTCCATCACTTTTCCATGCTTCTTCAATATTTTGTCAAAATCATCGGCACGGCAGACTTCCCATGTTCCATGATCTTGTCCTTGTTCTTTAGAATCGTGCCAATGGTTGAATGATTCATGTTGTAAGAACGAGCGAGGTCTAACATCTTTTTGCCTCGCTCCACTCTCTCAATTATTTTCACTTTTGTTTCCATCATTATCGCGTGGCGCTTCTTAGCAGTACCTGCTACATCATCGTTGTTTTTACGCTTTCCTCCAGACATCTTGGGCTTGAAATAAAGGTACTCTACTACTGTACTCTACAGAGTACTGTAAACTACACAAAAGCACAACCACTTATAGAGGATGCACGCACATGACAATTTATGCCAGCCAGACACGTGAACTAACTTACATGAT
>NW_021703778.1:55183543-55188229 GCF_005190385.1 Monodon monoceros | reverse complement strand
TTTTCCATGGATTCTTTGGGCTTAATGTATACTAAAAGGGAGACTGCGATTCTGGGACTTCCCTGGTGATGCAGTGGTTAAGAATTCGCCTGCCAATGCAGGGGACACGGGTTCGATCCCCGGTCTGGGAAGATCCCACTTGCCACGGAGCAGCTAAGCCAGTGGGCCACAACTACTGAGCCTCTGCACCACAACTACTGAAGCTGGTGCACCTTGAGCCCGTGCGCCATTTATTTTTTGGAGAATAAAACCACCTCTGAGTGATCAAAATTTAGACCAGGTAGTCAAAATGCTTTATCACCTGTTCTTTTAAAACCCTGATCAACGGAACAAGTTTTACTAGGGATAACAGTGTAATTGTATTCTGGAGTTCATATCGGCAATATGGTTTATGACCTTGATGCTGGATGACGACATTTCAATCGTAAAACTGCTATTAATTGTCTGTTCAATGATTAAAGTCTCACGTGATCTGAGTTCAGACTGGAGTCATGCTGGTTGCTTTCTCTCTATTGCAGATTTCTTCCAGTATGAAAGGACAAGAGCAATACGGCTTACTTTACAAAATGTCTGCAAACTAAATGATGATATAATCCACATTCAATTAATTTATTCATACCCTATTGTACAACCAGGTTTGTTACAGTGGCAGAGCCTGGTAATTATGTAAAACTGAAACCTTTATCTGCATGGGTTCAAGTCCTCTTCCTAAGAATATATTTATAATCAACTTTCTTTCACAAATGACCCAATTTACTTTACCATAGCATTCCTCATATTAACTAAATGGAAAATCCTAGGCTATATACAAATTCAGAAAGGGCCAAACATCATCAGCCCCCATGGATTATTACAACCCATTGCTGAGGCATTCAAATTACTTATTAAAGAACCACTATGTCCATCAACATCATCAATTTATATATTATTACCCCAATGCTAGCCTTAACCCTGTCTCTCACAACATGAATTCCTCTTCCCGGATCTTATCCACTAATTAATATAAATGTAGGCATATTATTTACATTAGCCATATCACACCTAGCCATTTTTTCCATCCTCTGATCTGGATGAGCTTCACATTCAAAATACTCACTCACTGGAGCTCTAGGGACAGTAGCACACACAATCTCATATGAAGTAATGTAGCAGTTATTCTATTCTCAGTCTTACTGATAAATGGATCATTTACATTTTCAACAGTAATTATTACACGAGAACACCTATGACTAATTTTCTCCTGACCCCTACCCAGAATTTGATTATCTCTGCAGTAGCAGAAATCCAATGAAGCCCCACTTGATTTCACAGAAGTAGAATCAAAACCTGTATATGTCTTCAATGTAGAAAATGTAGCAGGCCCATTCACCCCGTCCTTCCTAGAGAATATGTCAATTTCCTTATAATAAACGTTTCCACAACAATCTATTTTTAGGATCATTCGACAATCCCTAGGTGCTAGAATTATAGATTCTTTCACCTTGTGAATATAGTTTTTTTAAAAAATATTTTTTATAGTTTTACTACCTTTAAACAAAATGTACTCCATTGCTGTGGAATATTCCTTCATAGGAGCACGCATGGTTTATTTCTGCATACGCTTGTGATGGCCTTCAGTTTCTTTCAGGTTTGGCTCCTGTGGCTGCAGAGTCCATGTCCGTGTGTCCTGGTGCAGGGCTGGGGGGTTTGTGTTCAGCTGGGAAGAACACTGTGGGTCTGTGTGCACGGACTTCGTTCTCTGAGGCCCGATTGTTTCACAAGTGGTTGCACCCCTCACTGCGCAGCAGGCTTTCCATTGCTCCACATCCTGCTGATATTTGATACTGTGTCTTCATGTCTGCCATTCTGGTAGGTGTGTGCACAGTAGTTTTCTTATGGTTTTAATCCCTCGGTTGTTAGTGAAGTTGTGCATCTTGTGGTATTCATGGACTACTTCCTGTTGTTTTTTAAAAAGTTTTAAAAATTGTGGTCAAATACACAAAACATAAACTTTACTATCTTAACCATTTTAAAGTGCACATTTCAGGGTCAAGAAGTAATTCACACTGTTGTGCAAACCTGACTGCCATCGTTCTCCAGAACTTTTTCATCTTGCAAAATTGAAAGAGTCCCCATTAAACACTCAGTCCCTATTTTCCCTCCCTCAGCCCCTGGCACTCAACATCCTACTTTCTGTCTCTATGTTTCCGACTGCTCTAGGGGCCTTGTATGAGTGGATCAAGCACTGTTTGTTTTTTTGTGTCTAGCTTACAACACTGAGCATAATGCCCACAAGGTTCATCCCTGCTGCAGCCTGGGTCAGAATTGCCTTCCTTTTTAGGCTGAATAACATTCCCTTGTATTGATGGACCATGTTTTTCTTCTCCATTCATCCATTAGTGGACACATGTAATATCTACATTCATTTCTCCTGTCATAATATTTGTGGAATAACGTCAGAAACTCCTATGAATCAAAAGTCATTTGCCATTAACTTTTTTCTTAAACTTTTTATTGTGAAAAACATCAAAGCTAAGAAAAGGGAAAAATACATGTCAGCTTCACTTGTGTTCAGGGCTTAATGCTTTACGGATTCACTTTATGGATTCACTTTATTCCCTGTGTGTGTGCTGTGTACATGCATGTGCATGTGCCTGTTTGCATACATATGCTGTGCATGTGCATAGGTATGTGTACTTGCACACGTTAGTTAGTGTGCCCTTGCTCACGTTAGTGTATGCATGGGCATATGTGTGCATGTGTGTTCATATGCTAGTGTGTGAATATATTTGTGCTGTGCACCTGCATATGTTTGTGTGTGTGCTGTGCCTGCCTGTGTGCACAACTGTGTGTTTGCTGGAACCACTTGCAGATATATCCACATGCAGCTGCTCTAACAATCCTGCATAGCCACGTAAAGGTCACAGATCTCAGGGATTTAAATGGATGGAGCAGGATGTCCTGACACAGAGTCTGTCTTCCAATGACTGTCACTGTCTCAGTAACATCCTTCACACCTTCTTTAAGCCACATTCAGGGTCCAGTTTAGACCCCCATTACATTCAGTCACCTGCCCCAGGTCCCCTAAAGCTACACTGTCACAGTTGGAGAGCCCAGCCAAGGCTGGGGGTGCCCCTCCTGTTGGCCTGGCCTCCAGGCTCTGCACTTGGCTCCTGTGTTCCCATCTCTCAGCCAGGCCCTGACTTGGATGGGGCCGCCACCTCTTTCCTCACAGGGTCCCATCGCCCAGTCAAGGGGGTTCATTCTCCCAAACTCAGCATCGGGAGTGGGGGCGTGACAGTCCCCACTGGGTCTCCTTCATGTGAGACCCTGTGCTGTTGAAAGAGCATGCACCCTGCCCTTGGGGGTGGGGGCTGGGGGGTGACATGCGGCCCACGATGGGCAGACGGGTCACCAGGTGGGGCAAGCCAGTGTGCAAGGAATTCCGCGGTGGGCTCTCCTCTCCAACGGCTTCTGTGCCCCTACCTCTCCCCGTGCCTCCCCTCGAAGACAGCGCGGTGCCCGGGACCGGAGCCATGGGAGCCGTCAGCCACCGCCCCCTCTACACACACAAACACGCACACGCACACACACACGCACACGCTGCAGGGAAGCAGGACCTGAGTGCAGGGCTCTCAGCGGCCCTGAGCGCCCCGCCCGGAATCGGCCAGCGGAATGGACAGACCGGATCGCCCGGCCCGGACCATGCAGGACTGTCCTGCCTGGGCTTCCAGTGCGGCCGCCTCCTTCTGGAAGCCTGGGAGGCTGGAATCAGGCCAGTTCTTGTCTATCCTGGCAGCAGACTGGGCTGCACTCTAAGAAGTTCGTGGCTCACCCGTGGGTCCTGACCATCAGGTGGCCAGAGATATTGGTAACATTTCTGTTTTGCCTGTTGAAATGTTTAATGACAAAGATTTTGTTCAGTTTCCTGATATGGGTGTCCAAAGATGAGAGACCCATATGTGTGATCTGTACCTCCTATGAGATCAGCCCTAAGCTAGTTTAAACATGATCAAGTTCTGTCTACACAGTAGATTTAGACCTCTGCATGTCCTGTCTACTGATTATGTTTAGAGCTGACCATGTGTTGTCTATAATAAGAAGATTTAGACCTGACCGTGTTCTGTGTACGCTAGGACTATGGGAACCTGGGTAAAGACCCGGCCTGGCCTCAGTACTGGGAAGCTCCGTGCCTGCATCTGAAGGTCACTGCTTAGATGTCTGGGGTCTGGAGCTGAGGTGGGCTTATCTAAGTAACAGCCTCTCTTCTGAGTGTGGTTACCTGGTCCTCCCAAGGGTCAGTGCTATGGACGGGGCCTTAGTCTTAATCCCTGCAAGGTTCACCTTCCCTGGGGCTTGTGGAGAATCCGCAGGAGGGCTACCTGGCAATAATTCCAATTCACCAGCATGTGCATGGTGCGTAGGGAGGCAGGTTTAGCTGGTGAATTGATTGCAGGGCACGCAGTTTGGGCAAAAGGCCGATGGGTAACAGCTGAGGCTGCTGCTGAGCTCTCCTTCCAGTCTACCGTCCCTACTCAGAAGCGTCCAGAGCTGCCCCTCGGCTTTCAGCCCTGCTGTCCTGTGAGTTATCTCAACAAGTATGTGAGACAAGAAAGGACTGAGCCTGCCGGAACCAAGTAATGTGTTCACCTCTAGCATGAAAGCTTTAAAAAGAGGTAAAATCAACAGAACCAAAGTGAAAAGAGG
>NW_021703778.1:55181831-55183443 GCF_005190385.1 Monodon monoceros | reverse complement strand
TTCCCTGTCAGTGATGAGGCAGCCCTAGCACTTGTCATACCCCAGTGTTGTGTCCTATGTGGGTCTCCTGCTCTTGGGACCACACCCACACTCTTCAGGTCCATGCTGCAGGGTCGTTTGTGCCTCAGGAGTAGAGACCACACAGCAAGCAGTTCCCTCCCCAACCAGCAGGAGGAGGGACGGAGAGCAGGGGCACCAGGGGAATCTCACTCAGACAACAACACCCCAGGGGTGCCAGTGGGGCCAGTGATGATGCAGATGAGGCCCAGGCCAAGAGATGGAACCAGAGGACCCAAAAGGCAGCTGGTCAGGTCCTGGCTCATCTGCACCCTGGACACCTTTGTCCCTCATACACCCCCTTCCTCATACACCCTCTCCTTAAATGCAGATTCTTCAGATGCAAACAGGCAGAGCTTCAGACTGAAAGTCAGCTCTTCCAAAGTGACCTGTGTGCAAACACTGCAGGATTCCACTCCAGTGGGTGCCCTGGAGTCGACAACTCAGGGACTGAAGGGGATATCGGTGCCAGGGGCAGTGGGAGGGATCGGGGAGTGAGACTTTCATGGTTGTGGAATTTTGGTTTTGCAAGGTGAAAATTTCTAGGAATGGTGGTGATGGCTCCACGAGAAAGTGAATAGATATGATGCCTCAGAAACGTGCACTTAAAATGGTGATGATGGTAAAGGGTATGTGATGTGTGTTTTATTTCACTTAAAATAAATTCTTAAAATAATGTCTTGTTAATTGAGATTCCATTTCGACTCCCCTTCCTCACAAATGTCGGAGGCCCAGACATAGTCCTCTACCTTAGGGGCCATCATGGTACCCTCACATGGCACATGGGAGACTATTCTTGGTGGGGGGGGCTAGTCTGTGCTCACCTGACCTCTGTCCAGGGGGACCCAGGCAGTGGTGACCCCCATAGATTAGACATATGATATGATATGATATTAATATGATACCACCAAGTGTTGTCACTCACCAGAACACAGAGCAGCAACCCACACAAACATGCCTGACCTCATATGAATGTGAGAAGATTAAGAGAAGAAAAGGTACCACAGGTTAATCAGGGCAACACACTTAATGCAGAGGTTGGAAATCTCAAAGGGGAAAAGAAACACTGCAGGCAAACAGCACATATGGGGTCTCCCCGTACATGTGATCCTGACCCATGCAGATGTGGTGAGACCCACACATTCCCCACACCCTTTACCTGGTGTCGCACATCTACACTCACCGCGGTGACCCCACCTCCCCAGACCCTGCACCTAAAGTCACACGTTCTCTCTCAACAGGTGACCCATCCTACCCAGACCCCTCTGCCTGAGTCACATGTCCACAGTCCCAGGGTGAACCGTCCTCCCCAGACTCCCCCAACTGGGGTCACATGTGCACAGTTTCCAGGGTGACCTCGCCTCCCCAGACCCTGCACCTGGGGGACATGTCCCCTTGGTCAGGACACCATGGCTCTGCTGGTGGCTCCCCTAATGTGGAAACAAGCTGTGTTCCTGGGACCTTCTGTGATGGGAAAAAGTGGCAGGTGGGTCTCCTCTCCCCACACTTGTCCCAGAGAAGTCCTCCTCTTTTCACTTTGGTTCTGTTGATTTTA
>NW_021703778.1:55180729-55181731 GCF_005190385.1 Monodon monoceros | reverse complement strand
GGTTGCTGCTCTGTGTTCTGGTGAGTGACAACACTTGGTGGTATCATATTAATAACATATCATATCATATATCTAATCTATGGGGGTCACCACTGCCTGGGTCGCCCTGGACAGAGATCAGGTGAGCACAGACTAGTCCCCCCCTCTAAGAATGGTCTCCCATGTGCCATGTGAGGGTACCGTGATGGCCCCTAAGGTAGGGGACTGTGTCTGGACCTCCAACATTTGTGATGAAGGGGAGTCGAAATGGAATCTCAATTAACAAGACATTATTTTAAGAATTTATTTTAAGTGAAATAAAACACACGTCACATACCCTTTACCATCACCACCATTTTAAGTGCACGTTTCTGAGGCATCATATCTATTCACTTTCTCGTGGAGCCATCACCACCATCCCTAGAACTTTTCATCTTGCAAAACCAAAATTCCACAACCATGAAAGTCTCACTCCCCACTCCCTCTCACTGCCCCTGGCACCGATATCCACTTCAGTCCCTGAGTTGTCACCTCCAGGGCACCCACTGGAGTGGAATCCTGCAGTGTTTGCTGACGGGTCACTTTGGAAGAGCTGACTTTCAGTCTGAAGCTCTGCCTGTTTGTATCTGAAGAATCTGCATTTAAGGAGAGGGTGTATGAGGAAGGGGGTGTATGAGGGACAAAGGTGTCTGGGGTGCAGATGAGCCAGGACCTGACCAGCTGCCTTTTGGGTCCTCTGGTTCCATCTCTTGGCCTGGGCCCTATCTGCATCATCACTGGCCCCACTGGCACCCCTGGGGTGTTGTTGTCTGGGTGAGATTCCCCTGGTGCCCCTGCTCTCCTTCCCTCCTCCTGCTGGTTGGGGAGGGAACTGCTTGCTGTGTGGTCTCTACTCCTGAGGCACAAAGGACCCTGCAGCATGGACCTGAAGAGTGTGGGTGTGGTCCCAAGAGCATGGGACCCACATAGGACACAGCACTGGGGTATGACAAGTGCTAGGGCTGCCTCATCACTGACAGGGAA
>NW_021703778.1:55178159-55180629 GCF_005190385.1 Monodon monoceros | reverse complement strand
CAATTAACCTTCGACAAAGGAGGCAAGAATATACAATGGGGAAAAGATAGTCTCTTCAGCAAGTGGTGTTTTGAAAGTTGGACAGCCGTATGCAAATCAGTGAAGTCAGAACATACTCTCACACCATACACAGAAATAAACTCAAAACAGCTTACATGCTTAAATATAACATAGGACACCTTAAAACACCTAGAAGAGAACATAAGCAAAACATTCTCTGACATAAATCATACCACAGTTTTCCTAGGCAGTTCTCCCTAGGCAGAACAAATACAGTAACTCACCTACATACGCACCTTCAAGTTGCAAACTTTCTAAGATGCAAAAGTCTATTTGCATGTCCAATTCGCATGTAAGTTAGTTCACCTGTCTGGCATACATTGTCATGTGCGTGCATCCTCTATAAGTGGTTGTGCTTTTGTGTTCTTTACAGTACTGTAAAGAGTACAGTAGTAGAGTACCTTTATTTCAAACCCAAGATGTCTGGAAGCAAGCGTGAAGGCAGCGGTGATGTAGCTGGTACTGTTAAGAAGGGCCAAGCGATAATGATGGAAACAAAAGTGAAAGTAATTGAGAGAGTGGAGCGAGGCAAAAAGATGTTAGACATCGCTCATTCTTATAACATGAATCATTCAATCATTGGCACGAATCTAAAGAACAAGGACAAGATCATGGAACATGGGAAGTCTGCTGTGCTGATGATGTTGACAAAATATTGAAGAAGCATGGAAAAGTGATGGAGGAGATGGAGAAACTTCTCAGTGTGCAGATGCAGGATCAACATCAGTGCTGAGTCCTGCTAAGCTTAATGCTGATTCAAGAGAAAGCTAAAAGCCTTTATGAAGACTTGAAGAAGAAACACGGCAAAGAATCAGAGGGCACGTCTTTTAACGCCAGCCATGGCTGGTTTCATCGGTTCAAGGCTAGAGCCAACCTTCACAATGTACAAGTAAGTGGAGAGGCAGCAAGTGCAGATAGGGTAGCTGTCCGGGAACTTCAAGAAACACTTTGAGAAATTTTTGATGATGGTGTGTATTTACACAACCAGGTTTTTAATGTGGATGAGACACAGCTCTACTGGAAGAGGATGCCAGACCGAAGTTACATCAGTAAGGAGGAAAAGTTGATGCCGGGCTGTAAAGCAGCAAAGGATAGGCTAACTGTTGTTTGGTGGCAAGGCTTCTGGTGAATTGAAGCTGAAGCCTCTCTTAGTTTATCATTCGGAGAACCCAAGAACCCTTAAAAACATAGCCAAGGGCTCTCTTCCTGTTGCGTGGAAGCATAACCCCAAATCCTGGATTACACAGGCCACGATCCAGGACTGGTTTTGCCAACACTTTATCCCAGATGTAGAGGAATATTGCTTGGAGGACGTTCCAGCAAAACATTCTTTTGCTGATCGACAATGCTCTGGGCCACCCCCTATCCATGGATGACTTTCATCCCAACGTCAAAGTAGTGCATCTGTCACCAAATACTACATTGTTCATCCAACCTATGGACCAGCGAGTTAGAGCGACTTTCAAGAAATATTATTTATGTCACACTTTTTGTCAGGCAGTAAAGGTAAGTGACATCAGGAAAAACCTAGGGACAACTTTGGAAGGACTATAACATCTACAGGACCATAAAAACATTGAGTTTGCATGGTGTGAAGGTATGGTGGTCACCATGAATGGGGTTTGGAAGAACCTTTGCCCACAGTTCATGATTTTTGTGGATTTGAGAAGGTAGACCAGAAGTCTGAAGAGGCCTTCAGCAACGTAGTGACACTCAGCGAGAAGCTGGAGCTAGATCTGCAAGAGGATGATTTCATTGAACTCCTTGCTGTGCAACATGAGGAGCTTACTGATGGAATTGGAGGCCCAGAGAAAGGATGGAGAGGGACAGGAGGAAGAAGAAGTAACTGAAGAACTGAAGAGATTCACGACACAGAAAATGGCAAGGGAATCTTCTTTATTTGAGGAAGCACTGTTAGTTTTTGAGGCACAGGACCCGAACCTAGAATGGTACCCAAAGGTGGCAGCAGCCATTGAGAATGAAATCCAGTGCTACCTTGTCATCTATGATGAGAAAAAAAGAGCTACGACCGAGACATCAATGGATCACTTTTTCAAGAGGGTAGATATAATTAAATCCAGCAAGGAACCAGAACTTGTGCCATCAACGTCAGGTATGAGTGAAATGGCAGCTTGCCCTCTGTCTCCTACTGTTGATAATCCTTCACCTCTACCTTCTCCCACTTCCTCTCCCTCCTCTAATCAGTAACTCTTCTCACCTGTTCCCTCGATGCCAGCCCGAGTATCCCAGCTTCTGTACTGTATTACTGTACTTTTCAAGTTACTGTACTGTAAGATTTAAAATATTTTCTTTATTTTTGTGTTTGTTTTTTATGTATTGTTTGTGTGAAGAGTATTATAAACCTATTACGGTACAATACCATATAGCAGCCGACTGTGTAAGATGGGTA
>NW_021703778.1:55175045-55178059 GCF_005190385.1 Monodon monoceros | reverse complement strand
ACCTACCATAAAAGATGTTTTACAGCTAAAGACATAAGGAAGGCACCTCGGCAAGACAAGAAGGAAGGGCTAAATCTCAACAGAGTCAAGACCCATACCACCAGGTGGGTGGCCCACAAATGGGAGAATAATTACAATTTCTGAGGTGCTCCCAGGTAGCAAGGGGTATGAACAGAATATCAGGCTCCCAAACCCAGGGATCCTGTGCTGGAAAGAAGAGTTCCTAGAAAGTTGGGCTTTGAAGACCAGTAGAGCTTATTTTCCAGAGAGCCAGAGGGTTGTGGGAAAGAGTCCACACTTAAAAGAGGCTCACAGGGCTTCTCGGGTGGCGCAGTGGTTGACAGTCCGCCTGCCGATGCAGGGGACACGGGTTCGTGCCCCGGTCTGGGAGGATCCCACATGCCGCGGGGCAGCGGCCCGTGAGCCACGGCCGCTGAGTCTGCACGTCCCGAGGCTGTGCTCCACAACGGGAGAGACCACAATGGTGAGAGGCCCGCGTACCGCAAAAAAAAAAAAGATGCTCACAGTATCCCACATGACCCGAGAATCAGAACAGAAGCAGTCATTTGAAAAGATCCTGGGTCACACCTACCTCCTGATCTTGGAGAGTCTCCCAGAGAGGCAAGAGGCAACTACAGCACATCCTCAGGGACATAGACACTGGCAGCAGCCATTTGGGGGAGCTCCTTCTACCTTGTGGCCACTGGTACCAGCAAGCATAATTTCCAAATCCTCCCTCTATCTTTTTAGCCTCAGGACCTAGGCCTACCCATTTCCACCAGACCATAGACACAAGTAATAGGATGGTGCAGGCCAAGCAACTAACTGAGCAGGGGCATAACCCCATCCACCAGCAAACAGGCTGTCTTCAGACACTCTCAATGCACAGCTGCCCCTGGACATGGGCCCAGCCGCCAAAAGCCCCAGGACCAGCCTCCACACCTCAGTGGACAGACACCAGCCCTAGAGTCCCTGGCCCCTCTGACAAGTGAGCCTGCTCTGGCCTTGGAATCAGCCTCACCATTGGCAGGTGTTTACTGCACAGGGACTGGATGGAGCTTGGACTTCCCCAATAGCAAACCTGCTCTAGCAGTGGGATCAGCCTCATACACCAACAGGCACGCACCATCTCCAGGAATACCACCGTCCAGCAGCGCGTGTGACCAGAACACTCACTTGCAGGCCAGAAGCAGCCATGGACTCAGCTGGGTCCTGACCGTGCCCATCAGAATGCCAACACAAGATTAGGGATACCGCAGACCCTGCAGATAGCTGTGTCAGGGACAGTGATCCAACACCAACTCTGCGACTCCTGGGCCCTGCAGCCAGAGCTCAGTACTTCCTCGCAGTAGCCATCATAGCCCCAGGACCAGTGACTGGGCATTAGCCCTGATATCACCTGGACTGCAATTCAACCCATAAGTGATCCAGCACTAGATTTGGTGTGCCCCAGAGATGTGCAGCCAGCTGCCTTATGATTTAGCCTCACCAAGCAGCACAGACAGCCTCCATACTAGGCAGAGTCTGGCAAACATGCACTCTGGGGGCAGCCAAGCCTACCAGGCCACCCACAGTAGTCAGCCCACCACAACAGAAGAGCCCAAGCAGCCCGCATAGGGGGTACACCTAGAACATATAGTTCTAGTGACCAGGGGACAGTGGGCACCTGGGACACATAGGACCCCTCCTACAAAAGGCCACTTCTCCAATGTCAGGAAATGTAACAAACCTACTACATACATAGCAATAAAAACAGCAAGTTAAGAAAAATGAGGTGACACAGAAACATGATCCAAATGAAGGAACGAGATAAGAACTCAGAAGAAGATCTAAGTGAAGTGGAGACAGCCAATCTCCTCAACAAATAGTTCAAGGTAATGACTATAAAGATGATCAAAGAACTCAGGAGAAGAACCGATGACCAGAGCAAGAAGTTAGAATTTTTAAAAAAAGAGTTAGACCATTAAAGAACAACAAAACAGAGGTGAGGAATACAATAACTGAAATGAAAAATACACTAAAAGGAAACTACTGTAGACTAAATGATAGAGAGGAATGAATCATAAAACTGAAGGACAGAGTACTGGCAATCACTGAAGATGAACGGTAAAACAATAGATTACAATGAAATGAGGAAAGTTGAACACACTTGTGAAACAACATCAAGTGTACTAATATTTGCATTATACTGGTCCCAGAAGCAAAAAGGAAGGAGAAAGCAGTGTAGAACATACCTGAAGACATAAGAGCTGAAAACTTTCCTAACCTGGGAAAGAAAACAGATATCCATGTCCAGTAAACACAGTAAGGCCAAAACAGAATCAACCCAAAGAGGACCACAACAAGACTCATTGTAATTAAAATGGCAAAAAAAAGTAAAGATAAAAAGACACTATTAAACGGAGCAAAGGAAAAGCAACAAGTTACAATCATGGGAACTTGCATAAAGTTATCAGCTGACTTTTCAGGATAACCTCTGCATGCCAGAAGGGAGTGGCATGGCATATTTAAAGTCATGAAAGGGAAAAGCCTATAACCAAAAATACTCTACCCAGCAAAGCTCTCCTTCAGATTTGATGGTGAGATCTAAAGTTTTACAGAGAAGCAAAACTAAAAGAGCTCAGCATCGCCAAACCAGCTTTATGAGAAATCTTAAAGGGGCTTTTCTTAGTGAAAAAGGAAAGGCCACAACTGAAACATAAAAATTAAGAAAGGAAACATACTAAAGGAAAAACCTCATTGGATAAGGCCAATATTCAACAAAGGCAGTAAATCAACCATGTACACAGCTAATAGGAAGGATGAAAGAAAACACTAAAAAAATCATCTATATTCACGATAAGAAATTAAGGGACACACGAAACAAGTAGATGTAAAATACAAGGTCAAATTCAGTAACTGTGGGGTAGCAGAGAAACAGTGCAGTGTTGTTAGTATCCATGTGAAATTCAGAGCTCAGAAACTTAAATAATCACACACACACACATACACACACACACACACACACACACACA
>NW_021703778.1:55168414-55174945 GCF_005190385.1 Monodon monoceros | reverse complement strand
CAGGGAAGGTGCCATCCCCCTTGGGGGTGGGCGGTGAATGGGCTCCCGCAGCCATGCACCTCCTGATGTACAGATTCTGGAGAAACAAAGGGCGGTCACACCGCAGTCAGCCTGTCAGGCTGTCGGGCCACTGGGCAACCCTAGCAGCTTGCAAGTGACCCCTCAGTTGCTGAAAGCAAAACTCTGTCCCCCCTGTGAAGCCAGGCAATTTGGGCCAGAGAGTCAGAGGAGACCGGTAATCAACTCCTCCTCTCTGATCACCTCCTTGGGGTTACAGCAACCCCTTCTCCAAACCCAACTCTGATCCTGGAATGCCAAAGTGGGAGTGCAGGTGGGCTCTGCCGGTGCTTCAGCGCCCTCTGGGAATCCCCCTAGTTTGAATATGATTTGAGTTTGATCCTGTAATACCATCAGAACTTCCCACCACAGATAAATTAGCAGATTCTGGCCTTTACTAGTATGCACGGTGAACACGGTTGTCCTGGCTATACTTTCCAACCCTCCTATTTTACCCACCTATTTTTATCCACCTTCCTCCCTGTGAGTACCTTTGACCAACGCTGAGCTCAGACTCCTGACCTATCACAGTGACTTTGTCAGTCTTTCTTTAAAAATAGACAGGTAGGGCTTCCCTGGTGGCGCAGTGGTTGAGAGTCTGCCTGCAATGCGAGGGACACGGGTTCGTTCCCCAGTCCGGGAGGATCCCACATGGCACGGAGCAGCTAGGCCTGTCAGCCATGGCCGCTGAGCCTGCGCGTCTGGAGCCTGTGCTCCACAACGGGAGAGACTACAACAGTGAGAGGCCCGCTTAACCCCCAAAAAAAAAGACCAAAAAAAAATGGACAGGTAATGAAATGAATTAAACCTAGAAGCAGCAGCACAGTAAGGGAAATAAAATCATGAGAAGTTATCTAATCACAGACACAGCCATCCAGGGCTCTGTCTTATCTGCTGGGGCATAAGAATGGGACCTTCCTAAACTTGAAGGGCATCCAATCAAATAGGTAAAAGTGTTGCTCACCTCTGGCTCTTGGAGGGATTCCTAGGCAGTCTACCCAGTGGATACTAACTGCAAAACACTGTCATGGTTTTGAAACACCCATGCTTCAGGAAAGCTTTTTGGGGTGCATGGGGAAGGTTTCTTCTTGACATAAAGCAAAAAATAAATCACCAAGCTCTTTGAGCACAGGGGTTCTTAAGAGGGCAGTAGAAAGAAGGAATGGGCAGAAAAGACGATTTCCTCTGAAGTGCAGTTCATTTTTCCGAAAGAGAAGGATTTAGTCTCAGTTTAAGGAGAACACTTTTAAATACCTGGGTCAGCTCCAAACTGCAGTGTAGGAAACAAGTGTTTCAAAACAACAGTGCTTTAAAAGTCCTGGCAAGGCAGCAAGAGGATTAAGTGTAGGTTTTGCATAGTTTTGAACACAGGAGTAAAGAAACATAGGCATCTCTGACTAAATGGCCCTGAGATCCTATGGCATCAATGGGTCAGTTTCAAGGGGGAGGGGGTGTGGGGGGTGATATTTCTCTCTCAACGATTCCCAGGGCAGCTACCCCTCCCTACCCTACCCCCCTACTCCCTTCACCCTTCCTCCCTCCACTGTTGGGTCCCCAGGGACAGCACTTCTTAAGCTGGAAGGTTCAGGCACCATCTCTGCAGTCTGGATTCTTCCTGGAGCCTGAGAAGTTCTGGGACAGGAAGGCAGGACTGCAAGGCCGCTGGGGTGCAGTCAGACCTGGATGCCTGGAGGGGAACTGGAGCCCTGAAGCCCACCCATGTCCTTGAAGCCGAGGGAGGAACACATCCTCTTAACAGTACTTCTCAGGGCTCAGAGTGTTTCCCATCCAACGGTGATCCATACTCACTTGAGGCAGCAAGGACTGCCTCTAACTGACCCACTCGATTCCGCGTTAAGGGTCCTCACACATATGTGAGAGCGCAGGCCCCGGTTCTCCTTAGTCAGCTGAGGCCAGTGCTGCTGGGGTCCCTCCAGTCCCATCCCCACCCCCTTCTTCTAGGACTGTATCAAATACAAAAAAGAGCACAGATGAATTGGATGAATCAAGGGACCTGGGAGCCTGGATATGAGTTTGAAGACCGAGAACCTAAGGCACAATTTCATATTATTGGAGACACTTGTGGGGTGTGGGGGGGGTTAGGAGGCTGAGAAGCTGATTCGACCTGGTGAGTCCAGCCCCAGGACACCACACAGCCCTGCCCCCCCTTCCCTGCCATCAGAAAAGGGGTGCCGCAACTCCAGCCAGGATTCTGCACTTCCCCCTCCCTGATTCTCCTCCAAGAGAGCAGGTGGCTGCCCTCTGAGGGCAGGGGCAAGACAATGCACCAAGTCCCCCTGCACTAAGATGCTACTGGAATCTCTTCCTGAACAGCAGTGCTGCCTTGGAGCAAACCCGCGCACCGCCAAAGTTGGTCTCGTCCTGCAGCTGAGGGAAGCAGGGTTTAAGTCATCTGCCCTGGCTTTAAATCAATCAGCTCCCCCTTTATGTCAGGTGACCCGACTTTAAATCACTGTGTGCCCCTCAAGCCTGCAACTTCAAAAGTTGGGAACTTCACTTTGATCCCAGCAGCTCACATAGCTGAATGCACACTGGAGTCACCCCCAAGCCTGGCTTAGAGGCAAGATATAAGATAAGGGGATGGGCGTGCACTCATGGTGATGAGAGTGTACTTCATGTACCAGAAGGGTCTAGGTACTCTGGGGTACAGCAAGCAGTGCACGATACAGCAGCTCCCTGGCAAAGCTGGTGATGCACAGGGAGAGTGGGCACACCCAGGCATGCAGAGGGTCCAGGACGAGAGCTGGGGCACAGCCAGCCAGGAAGGTGTGAAAGCGGAGGATCTGAGCCTTCTTGAGAAAGGCAGACACAGAGGATAGGCGAGAAACAAAGACCGGATGAAATATGGATTTGAAAAACACACCCTGCTCTTGAAATTGGTGTGGGGGGGCACCCCAGATTTGAGTCTTCTTACTCCCCGGTACCTAGTGCTTTGGCCTTTGCCCAATTACTTATAAAATTACTGATAATATCTATCCCATATAATACTGCATTTGTAGTGCTATTGCATGTTAATGTTTCTAGATAGGAATAATCTTTTCTACAAGAAAAATGATGTACACTATCTGAAATAAATTAAAACCCCTCTTTATAAAGTACTATATTGGACTTCCCTGGTGGCGCAGTGGTTAAGAATCTGCCTGCCAACGAGGGGACATGGGTTAGAGCCCTGGTCAGGGAAGATCCCACATGCCACGGAGCAGCTAGGCCCAGGCAACACAACTACTGAGCCTGCAGGCCACAACTACTAAAGAAGGCGCACCTATAGTCGGTGCTCCACAAGTGCAGCAAGAGAAGCCACCGAAATAAGAAGCCCGCGCACATCAACAAAGAGTAGCCCCCTTTTGCCGCAACTAGAGAGAGCCCGCATACAGCAATGAAGACCCAACGCAGCCAAAAATTAATTAATCAGTCAATTAATTAATTATGTATCAAAGGAACTATATCCTTCTGTACAACTTATCTGGGAAGAACAGAGAGATGGCGTGAGAGAGTGAGAAAGACCAATATTTAGTGCACATCTCTCATGCAGGTGCTCCGCTGGCTCAGATATATGTACCCCAACTTTACAAACGAGGAAATAAGCTCAGAGAGGTTTAGTAATTTTCCCAAAGCCAAACAGCTATTGAGTGGCAGAACCAGGATCTGAACCAAGTCTGTTACCTTCAAAGCCTAAGTCCTCATCACAACAAAACTCAATTAATATTTACATTTATCGAATTACATTGAAAACTGGGGAGTTCTTGGCACAATCCTGAATAAGAGTGAGAAAGAAAGAGATAACATTGTTCCGACAGTCGACCAAAATTTTTGGAGCAGCTGCTAAATACCTGGCCATTTTGGGGGTTCAGCAGTGATCACGACAGGAAGAGTCCTGCTTTCGTGGACCACGTAGTGGGAGGAGAGACAGGTGCAACTTCGGTGAGGGATTTCACCTTGCTGGGCCTCTGTTTCCTCATCTGGAAAATGGGATGGGTGCTCCTCATTTTGTGGGATTGTCCAGCCCTCACATTCTCTGATTCCATAAGAAGCATTTGTTTTCCTGTTTCTTTAAAATTCATTCAGGCCATGAGCCGTGATGAATGTCGTTAGCTGCAACCCAAATCACTCTATTCCCACCCTTTCCTGTGATCAGGTCTTTCCCCCAACATGACTCACAATCAGTCAAGTCACAGAACCTAACGGGCACCCAGGAGAAAAATTCCAACCCTTGCTTCTCAGGAGCTCTGCGGTCTACCTGCCAGGTCAACTTAACTCACCTGGCACAAGGTGGCCATCCCCGGTTGCACATCAACATGATCTCAGGCACAAACCTCCTTGTTTTTCCATTTTGTCTTTAAGTTACTTGTTGAAACAACTGCACAAATATAACAAAGATATAAATTCAGACATTTTCTGCCCCCAATGACTACTAATAAATGATATTCTGTCACTTTAATGATAAAGATAGAACATTTCAACATTCTGCTGCCCTTCTTATTTGTCATTTTTGTTGATATTTCTATTGAGTACACCTTTCAATATTTTAACAATGGAACATTTATTTAGGTTGTTGCAGACCCAGCCTTTAGTGGTAAAGGTTTTCTTGTTATATTTCTATTATGTTTCCTTTAAGAATCATTATCCTATTTAAATGGATTAAGTCAAATCTATAGGCATTTATCTTATGAATATTGATGAAATGAATTCCTAGAGGGCAGTAGTACAAGTTGATTGGACTTGAGAACCTCTATTAGCACAGTTAGGTAAAAATATTATCTATATGTAAACCAAAGAACATGCTGAGTGAGATTCTCTGACACTTTTTCACTGTCTGCCCCTCAAGCCTGTGAGAAATGGAATATTTCTTGCCATCTCAGTAGACAAAGGAGGTCACAGTCATCAGCACTTGCAGTCCTCCAGTGTGAGCCTTGGGCCCTGAGGAACTCAGGATATGCAAATACAGAATGGAGGCCCCAGAGAGCTGAGGGGGCACATCAAAGGAAGGATTTCAGTGAGCCCAGACTCTGGCATCTTCGCATACAAAGAAAAGAGCTACATTCCTCACGTTAGGAGAGCATGTTTTCCTTAGTCAACCATCACCTTTTGATGTTCCCCATTACCTGCGTCAGTCCCCTGCCCTGTCCCCCCCCTTCCCCCCTCCCCCCCGGTACTTTAGCTCAGGGAGGAAGGAGCGCAGAGGGACTCGGCTAAATAAGGGGACTGCGAGCCTCAGGAGGAGTTTTCAGCCGCTTTCCCCGCAGTCGGGAGGAGGGGCGCTGACGACTGACCGTGCCCCTCCCTTGCCCCGTTTTCCCTCAGGACGCTCAGGCCGAACCCCCGCCCCACGCCCCCCAGGCCCCGCGAGCCAGGCCTAGGACAGGGGCGAGAGGAGGGACCGAAGTTCCCCGGGACCAGACGCTGGGGGCCGCTCTTTCTACACAGCAGCAGCGGGTGACAGCGAACTCCTGCCCCTCAGAAGCTGGTCTTGCCCTGCCGCCTGGGCACCGGACCAGGCGGAGCGTCGGCGCCCACTTACCGGCCCGCGGTCCCCACGACTGTCGCGGCTTTGGCCGCCGGT
Organism: Monodon monoceros; assembly: GCF_005190385.1. Taxonomy (NCBI): domain Eukaryota; kingdom Metazoa; phylum Chordata; class Mammalia; order Artiodactyla; family Monodontidae; genus Monodon; species Monodon monoceros. The sequence goes on along the minus strand of NW_021703778.1, from coordinate 55,169,307 downwards.
GCCCCTCCAGAACCGGCAGCCTCAGTGAGGCCGCCCTCCCCTCGGGCTCCGGGGCAGTTCCCAGACGGCGAAGGGAATAGACCCCGAGCCGCCGGGAGTTCCAGCTCTGCGGAAACGCGGGCTCCGCCTCCGTTCTGGGCTTAGTGGGTGGGACCGCTCTGCCCCGAGGCCTTCCGGGCGGGAGGAGGGCGCCGGGCGAGGAAACCGCCAGGAGCGCAGGGCCCCCAACGGGCGTCCTGGAGGGGCGGCCCGGCCTGGAGGCCCCGCCCACTGAGACCGCAGCCCAGGCCTTTTTCCTGGAATCCCTCACAAAATAGAAAGATACACGGTCTATAGTAAATATCCACAAATGATTGTATCTGCTGTGCTTACTATCCTATTAAAGGTGTAAAATCCATAAAACACTTTAAGTTCAAAGTTAACTATGAATTTTTACCTTTCCTTATTATGCCTCTGCTATTCCCAATTGTGGTTAATGAATCATAGACTGTGGCGTCACTAGTTAAAAATGAGCTTGTTTAAAAAATAGAACTTAGGCCCACCGGACCTACTGAATCACAATCAGAACTTTTACAATCTCCCCAGTGTACTTGTGTACCCATGAATAGCTGAAAGATACATTCCTACCTCGATGTATCTTTTCTGTCTGAGAAATACACACATTTTATCCAGTTTGACATAAATAAAACACTCAAAAATGCATATGCCTGTGTTGAAACCATCATTTTATCATTTCTTTTCCAGATAAGTATAGTCTCCATACTGATTTTGTGGATCACATGCCACACTCTTTTCTTGTAGTTAGAAATAAGGTAGAGAAAGTTACTTTGTAAAATATATATATATATATATATATATATATATATATTAGTGGATAATTCAAGACACTCTTC
>NW_021703778.1:55165118-55168314 GCF_005190385.1 Monodon monoceros | reverse complement strand
TTTTCCATGGATTCTTTGGGCTTAATGTATACTAAAAGGGAGACTGCAGTTTTAAAGAATAAGATAAATTATACCCACAAACTCCCAATCTTTCCTGAAACGTTGCAACCTGAAAGCGTATTGTAGGAAGCAGAAGATTCCAGGAGACATTCTACAAATGAAGGACTCTAAACCCTGTGGGTGGATAAGGAATTCTGGAATGAAGGTATCCTCACCCAAGGAGAGAAGTTTCCTATACTTGTGTAACATCATATCCCTGTAACAATTCCCATTGTTCTTGGTCTAGGCATTCCCAGACCTCTTGAGAGAAATCTATGGGCACATCCTGGAATGTCAGCAGTCCCTGAAACGAAAAGTACACATATCGTGTGGCCATGGAAAGAGTTCATAATGAGACCCAAGAAGAAAACAGCAAGTTAAGAAAACTGTTTTTAATTTAGAAGAGTGTCTTGAATTTTCCACTAATATATATATATATTTTTTACACAGTTTCTCTATCTTATTACTTACTACAAGAAAAGACGATGGCATGTGATCCACAAAACCAGTATAGAGACTATACTTATCTGGAAAAGAAATGATAAAATGATGGTTTCAACACAGGCATATGCATTTTTGAGTGTTTTATTTATGTCAAACTGGATAAAATGTGTGTATTTCTCAGACAGAAAAGACATGTCAAGGTAGAAATGAACCTTTCAACTATTCATGGGTACACAAGTACACTGGGGAGACTTTAAAAGTGCAGATTCTGATTCAGTAGTTCTGGTGGGCTTGAATTCCATTTTTTTAACAAGCTCATTTTTAACTGGTGATGCCACAGTCTATGATTCATTAACCACAACTGGGAATAGCAGAGACATAAGAAGGAAAGGTAAAAATTTATAGTTAACTTTGAACTTAAAGTGTTTTATGGATTTTACACGTTTAATAGAATAGTAAGCACAGCAGCAACAATCATTTGTGAATATTTACTGTAGACCGTGTATCTTTCTGTTTTGTTTAGGATTCCAGGAAAAAGGCCTGGGCTGCGGTCTCAGTGGGCGGGGCCCCGAGGCAGGGCCGCCCCTCCAGGACAACCGACGGGGCCCTACGCTCCTAGCGGCTCACTCCCCCGGCCTAACCCCTCCCTCCCGGAAGGCCTCGGGGAAGAGCGGTCCCACCCCCTGCCCCCAGAACTGAGCCCACGTTTCTGCAGAGCTGGAACTCCCGCAGCTCGGGTCTCTTCCCTCCGCCGTCACGGAACTGCCCCGGAGCCCGAGGGGAGGGCGGCCGCACTGAGGCTTCCGGCTATGGAGGGGCCCCGGCGGCCGAAGCCATGACAGTCGTGGGGACGGCGGGCTGGGTAAGTGGGCGCCGACCCTCCGCCTGATCCGGTGCCCGGGCGGCAGTGCAAGACCAGCTTCTGAGGGGCAGGGGTTCACTGCCACCCGCCGCTGCTGTGTAGAAAGAGCGGCCCCCAGCGTCTGGTCCCGGGGAGCTTCGGTCCCTCCTCTCGCCCCTGCCCTCGGCCTGGCTCGTGGGGCCTCGGGGGCGTGGGGAGGGCGTCGGCCTGAGCGTTCTGAAGGGAAATGGGGCAAGGGAGGCGCAGGATCAGTCGTCAGCGTCAGCGCCCCTCCTCGTGACTGCGGGAAAAGCGGCTGAAAATTCCGGAGGCTCGCAGGCCCCTTATTCAGCCGAGTCTCTCTGCGCTCCTTCCTCCCAGAGCTAAAGTACCGGGGGGAGGGGACAGGGCAGGGGACTGGCACAGGTAATGGGGAACATCAAAAGGTGATTGTTAACTAAGGAAAACCAGCTCTCCCAAGGTGAGGAATGTAGCGCTTTTCTTTGTATGCAAAGATGCCAGAGTCTGGGCTCACTGAAATCTTTCCTTTGATGTGCACCCTCAGCTCTCTGGGGCCTGCATCCTGTATTTGCATATCCTGAGTTCCTCAGGGCCCGCGGCTCACACTGGAAGGCTGCAAGTGCTGTTGACTGTGACATCCTTTGTTTACTGAGCTGGCAAGAAATATTCCATTTCTCACAGGCTTGATTGGCTCAGGGTGTAAAATGTAGGAGAATCTCACTCGGCATGTAATTTAGCTTATATACATATAATATTTATATTTACCTGTGCTAATAGAGGCTTTCAAGTCCAAGTAACTTGTACCACTGCCCTGTATATATTAATTTCATCAATATTATATGATAAATGCCCATAAAATTGACTTAATCCATTTATACAGGATAATGATTTTTAAAGGAAACATAATAGAAATATAGCAACAAAACACTTACCACGAAAGGCTGTGTGTGGAACAACCTAAATAAATGTTCTGTTGTTAAAATATTGAAAGATGTATTCAGTACAAATATCAACAAAAATGAAAAGTAATACGGGCAGCGGAATGCTGAAATGTTCTATCTTTATCATTAAAGTGGCAGAAAATCATTTATTAGTAGGCACTGGGGGCAGAAGATGCCTGATTTTATATCTTTGTCATATTTGTACAGTTGTTTCAACAAGTTACTTAAAGACAAAATGGAAAAACAAGGAGGTTTGTGCCTGAGATCACGTTGATGTGATACTGGCGATGGCCACCTTGTGCCAGGTGAGTTAAGTTGACCTGGCAGGTAGACCGCAGAGCTCCTGAGAAGCAAGGGTTGGAATTTTTCTCCTGGGTGCCTCTTAGGTTCTGTGACTTGACTGATTGTGAGTCATGTTGGGCGAAAGACCTGATCACAGGAAATGGGTGGGAATAGAGTGACTTGGGGAGCAGCTAAGGACATCCATCACAGCTCATGGCCTGATTGAATTTTAAAGAAACAGGAAAACAAATGCTTCTTATGGAATCAGAGATTGTGAGGGCTGGACAATCCCACAAAATGAGGAGCACCCATCCCATTTTCCAGATGAGAAAACAGAGGCCCAGCAAGGTGAAATCCCTCACCCAAGTTGCACCCGTCTCTCCTCCCCACTACATGGTTCATGGAAGCAGGACTCTTCCTGTCGTGATCACTGCTGAACCCCCAAAATGGCCAGGTATTTAGCAGCTGCTCCAAAAATGTTGGTCGACTGTCGGAACAATGTTATCTCTTTCTTTCTCACTCTTATTCAGGATTGTGCCTCGAACTCCCCAGTTTTCAATGTAATTCGATAAATGTAAATATTAATTGAGTTTTGTTGTGATGAGGACTTAGGCTTTGAAGGTAACAG
>NW_021703778.1:55145502-55165018 GCF_005190385.1 Monodon monoceros | reverse complement strand
AAACCTCTCTGAGCTTATTTCCTATGTAAAGTGGGGTTAAACTATCTGAGCCAGGAGAACACCTGCATCAGGGATGTGCACTAAGTTTTGGTCTTTCTCACTCTCCCACTCCTTCTTTCTGTTCTTCCCAGAGAATATGTACAGAAGGATATAGTACTTTTTAAAAAATTAATTTATTTTTGGCTGCCTTTTGTCTTTGTTGCTGCACGTGGGCTTTCTCTAGTTGCAGCGAGCGGGGGTTACTCTGTGTTGTGGTGCACGGGCTTCTCATTGCGGTGGCTTCTCTTGCTGCGCTTGCTGTGGAGCACCGGCTCTAGGCACGTGGGCTTCAGTAGTTGTGGCCTGCAGGCTCAGTAGTTGTGGCACATGGGCTTAGCTGCTCTGCGGCATGTGGGATCTTCCCTTACCAGGGCTTCAACCCATGTCCCCTGCCTTGGCAGGCAGATTCTTAACCATTGTGCCACCAGAGAAGTCCTATATAGTACTTTTTAAAAAGGGGTTTTAATTTATTTCAGAAAATATACATTTTTCATGTAGAAAAGGTTATTCCACTATAGAAGCATAAACATGCAAAATGACTACAAATACAGTATTATATGGATTACATATTATCAGTCACATTTTTTTGGAACTGGGCAACTGCCAAAGCACTAGCAACTGGGGAGTAAGAGGATTCAAATCTGGGGTGCCCCCCCACCCCAATTTCAAGAGCAGGGTTTGTTTTTCAAATCCGTGTTTCATATGGTCTTTGTTTCTCATCCGTCCTCGGTGTCTGCCTTTCTCAAGAAGGCTCAGATCCTCCGCTTTCACACCCTCCTGGCTGGCTGTGCCCCACCTCCTGTCCTGGAACCTCTGCATGCATGGGTGTGCCCACTCTCCCTGTGCATCACCAGCTTTGCCAGGGAGCTGCTGTATCGTGCACTGCTTGCTGTACCCCAGAGTACCGAGACCCTTCTGGTACATGAAGTACACCCTCATCACCGTGAGTGCACGCCCATCCCCTTACCTTATATCCTGCCTCTAAGCCAGGCTTGGGGGTGACTACAGTGTGCATTTTGCTGTGTGTGGTGCTGGGATCAATGTGAAGTTCCCAACTTTTGAAGTTGCAGGCTTGAGGGGCAGACAGTGATTTAAGTCGGGTCACCTGACTTAAAGTGGGGCTGATTGATTTAAAGCCAGTGCAGCTGACTTAAAGCCTGCGTCCCTCAGCTGCAGGACAAGACCAAATTTGGTGGTGCACGGGTTTGCTCCAAGCCAGCACTTCTGTCCAGGAAGAGCTACCAGCAGCACCTTAGTCCACGGGGACTTGGTCCGTTGTCTTACCCCTGCCCTCAGAGGGGAGCCACCTGCTCTTCTTGAGCATAATCAGGGAGGGGAAAGTGCAGAGTCCTGGCTGGACTTGCGGCACCCCTTGTCTGATGGCAGGGAAGGGGGGGCGGGGCTGTATGGTGTCCTGGGGCTGGACTCACCCGGTTGACTCAGCCTCTCAGCCTCCTAAGCTCCCCACACACACCCGACAAGAGTTTCCAATAATATGTAATTGCGCCTTAGGTTCTCGGTCTTCAAACTCATACCCAGGCTCCTAGGTCCCTTGATTCATCCAATTCCTCTGTGCTCTTTCTTCTATTAAATACAGTCCCAGAGGGAGGGGCTGGGGGATGGGACTGGAGGGTCCCCGGCAACACTGGTCTCAGCTGACTAAATAGAGCCACGGCCTGCGCTATCACATATGTGTGAGGACCCTTAAGGCGGAATCGAGGGGGCCAGTTAGAGGCAGTCCTTGCTGCCTCAAGTGAGTATGGATCACCCTCAGGTGGGGAGCACGCTGACCCCTGAAAAGTACTGTTAAGAGGATGTGTTCCTCCCTCGGCTTCAAGGATGTGGGTGGGCTTCAGGGCTCCAGTTCCCCTCCAGGCCTCCAGGTCCGACTGCACCCCAGCGACCTTGCAGACCTGGCTTCCTGTCCCAGAACATGTCAGGCTCCAGGAAGAATCCAGACTGCAGAGATGGTGCCTGAACCTTCCAGCTTAAGAAGTGCTGTCCCTGGGGACCCAACAGTGGAGGGAGGAAGGGTGAAGGGAGTAGGGGGGTAGGGTAGGGAGGGGTGGCTGCCCTGGGAAATGTTGAGAGAAAACTATCGCACCCCACACCCTGCGCCCTGCAACTGACCCATTGATGCCATAGGATCTCAGGGCCTTTTAGTCAGAGATGCCTCTGTTTCTTTACTCCTGTGTTCAAAACTATGCAAAACCAACTCTTCATCCTTTTGCTGCATTGCCAGGACTTTAAAAGCACTGTTCTTTTGAAGCACTCGTTCCCTAAACTGCAGTTTGGAGCTCTCCCAGCTATTTAAAAGTTTTCTCCTTAAACTGAGCCTACATCCTACTCTTGGAAAAACTACCTTCACTTCAGAGGAAATTGTTTTTTCTGCCCATTCCTTCCTTCTACTGCCCTCTTAAGAAGTCCTGTGCACAAACAGCTTGGTGATTTATTTTTTGCTTCATGTCAAAAAAATAAATAAAACTTTCCCATGCACCCCAAAAATCTTTCCTGGAACATAGGTGTTTCAAAACCATGACAGTGTTTTGCAGTTAGTATACACTGGGTAAACTGCCTAGCAGTCCCTCCAAGAGCCAGAGGTGAGCAACACCTTTACTTATTTGATTGGATGCCCTCCAAATTTAGGAAGGTCACATTCTTATGACCCAGCAGATAAGACAAGAGCCCTGGATGGCTGTGGCTGTGATTATATAACTTCTGGTGATTTTATTTCCCTTACTGAGCTGCTGCTTCTAGGTGAAATTCTTTTTATTACCTGTCCATTTTTAAAGAAAGTGTGAAAAATTCACTCTAATAAGTCAGGGGTCTGAGCTCAGGGTTGGTCAAAAGTACTCACAGGGTGGAAGGTGGATAAAAATAGATGGGTAAAATAGGAGGGTTGGCAAGTACAGCCAGGATACCCGTGTCCATTGTGCATACTAATAAAGGCCAGAATCTCCTCATTTATTCTGGTGGGAAGTTCTGCTGTTTTCACAGGATCAAACTCAAATCATATTCAAACTAGGGGATATCCCCTGAGCATAAAATGAAGTATCCACCCCTCTCAGGAGTCGCTGCTGAGGAATAAAGATGCAGACATAGAGACTGGACTTGAGGACAAGGGGCGGGGGGAAGGGTAAGCTGGGACGAAGTGAGAGAGTGGCATGGACATGTATACACTACTAAAGGTGAAATAGATAGCTAGAGGGAAGCAGCTGCATATAGCACAGGGAGATCAGCTCGGTGCTTTGTGAGCACCTAGAGGGGTGGGATAGGGAGTGTGGGAGGGAGATGCAAGAGGGCAGGGATATGGGGATATATGTATACGAATAGCTGATTCACTTTGTTATACAGCAGAAGCTAACACAACATGGTAAAGCAATTATACTCCAATAAAGATGTTAACAACAACAACAACGAGAAAAACAAAATAACTAAGTCAGCCACGTCAAAGGAGACATTGTATGTGTTTACAGTTCAAGAAATCCAGACCAGAATCCGTTACTCTGTATGCAATGAATCGTCCATTAGAAAAGAAAAAAACTTTATAAGATGTTGTTTTTCCATTTATTGTTCAGAACATCATTTTTATACCTCTGCATGTCTGTTCAGAGCCAAGTCACGTGAGTTAGAGGTAAGCAGCTGATTGATTTAAAGTTGGGTCATGGGATTTAAAAACCAGTGGCAGCTGATTGATTAAATACAGTCATATGACATGAGGAGTGGGTGCTAAAAACTGCTTTTTCATCTCCGGCTCAGAATATCCTATTTACCTTGGTTTTTCTTATGATTTAGAAAACTTGAGCTGTCTCCCCTTGGAATCATCAGGACAAAAATACAGTATTTCAGGTTCATTCTTGAAACCAGATTCTCACGGTTAAGGTGTATTGACTCAAAGATCCTCCTTCTTCAAGAGATTCCAAACCTCTGTAGGACACTTCATTGTAATTGGAGAAAGAAGAATGAAATCATGTCAGCAGCTGCAGGAGGCAAGGCAGCCCCCAGCACTAGGGAAGGGGGAGGAGAAAGGGCTGAGGGTTGCCATTAGAGCGGACAACCGCCAGAGGGCGCTGAAGCACCGGCAGAGCTCACCTGCCACTCCCAGTTTGGCACAGCAGGGTCAGATTTGGGTTTGGAGATGGGGCTGTTGTAACCCCAAGGAGGTGAGCAGAGAGGAGGAGTTGATTACCGGTCTCCTCTGACTCTGTGGCCCAAATTACCTGGCTTCACAGGGGGGACAGAGTTTTGCTTTCAGCAACTGATGGGGCACTTCCAGGCTGGTGGGGTTGCCCAGTGGCCCGACAGCCTGACAGGCTGACTGCGGTGTGACCGCCCTTTGTTTCTCCAGAATCTGTACATCAGGAGGTGCATGGTTGCGGGAGCCCATTCACCGACACCCCCCCAAGGGGGATGGCACCTTCCCTGGCTGTACCCGATGATCACCTGGTACTTGAAATGACTGCAAGTTTTTTGACTTCAAGGAAAAGCTCACATAACCCCTTCTGCCTCATAATGTATGGGATTTACTATAATGGAAGGGCATTATAAAAAACAGGTAGAAAACTCACCTGTTGGTCTCCATGTAGGATTTTATTTTGCACGAATCCCTCCTACATGAGTAGATAGCACAGGTTTATTTTTGTTCCCATGTGTGTGTAGTTGTGGCAGAGGATGTAGGTATGGTAATTTGAAGCCCTCAAAGAAATATTCTCAGAACTCTCAAGACTTCTCTTGATTGGAACCGAAAGAGACCTGGAAAAGGAGGAAAAGAAAAGAAAGAGGGAGAAAGAATGACTGTTTCTCAGTAAATTCACCTTCTTAGTTGATTGTTCTGTCTTCACATTTCTTCTAACTTCTATGTATGTCTAATGGAATAATGTAGAAAGGCTGATTTTTATGCTATTAAAGATTTTACATCACAAAGAGACTAGAAGTGGCTAACAGAACTTATTCGACGTTGACAGAACTAATTCAAATCAATTTTAGATAGAGTCTTTGATATTAAATTTCTACACTAAAATTGGTTAATCCAAAGTTTCTCTTTCTTTTTGAGTGAATATTTGTTACATAATTTTGTAGATAATAATTTACCCTAGATACACAAAATTGTGAGAATGGGTAACATTTTTTACCACTTAAATCATTTCTTTTAAATGAATAGATTGTACACTTTAAATGCCAATGTTATTTCTTACATGTTGTTTTTTATTTTCTTGATTTCCAAAACTTGTGTTTATTTAATTGATTTCTATCTAATAATCTGTCTCCCCTTTATTGTTTCTTACTTTATATTTTATTGATCTATAGTTAATTTACATTATTATGTCAGTTTCAGAGGTACAACATAGTGATTCATAAATGTTTAGTTTATACTTATTATAAAAGAGTGGCTCTATTCCCCATGCTATACAGTACATCACTGTAGATTATTGATTTTTATACATAGTGGATTCTTCCTCAGAATCTCCTACCACTATTTTGCTCCTCCACAGCACTGTCTCTCCCTGCTGGTAACCACTAGTCTGTTCTTTAATCTGTGAGTCTGTTTTGTTGTTGTTGTTGTATTCAGTTGTTTAGATGCCACGTGTAAATGATATCATACCAGGCTTGTTTTCTCTGCGACATACTTTACTAAGCATGATACCCTCTAAGTCCATCCATGTTCTTGCAAATGGCAAAATTTCATTTTTTTTGAAGTCACCATAAAAAATCATTTTTTTAATCCAGTAACCTATTGACGAGCACTTAGTTTGACTCTATATCTTGTCTATGGCAAATAACACTGTTTTGAACTTTGGGGTGCAGTTATTTTTTTGAAGTAGTGTTTTTGTTTTCTTCTGATATATACCCGAGTGAAATTGCTGGATATTATGGTAGTTCTATTTTTATTTTTTTGTGGAACCTCCATTCTGCTTTCCACAGTAGCTGCACTAATTCACATTCACATCGACAGTGTACAAGAGTTTCCTTTTCTCCACATCCTCACTAACCTTTGTTATTTGTGATCTTTTCGATGACAACCATTCTGACAAGAGTGAGGTGATATCTCATAGTTTTGATTTGCATTTTACTGCCGATTAGCTATGTTTAGCATCTTTGTGAGTTTTGGCTATCTATCTGTATTTTTTCCTTGGAAAATGTCTATTTAGGTCTTCTCACTTTTTAAAAAAAGATTTTGGGTGTTTTTTGATATTGAGTTGTATGTGCTGTTTCTATATTTTAGATACTAACACTTCATTGGTCCCCCTTTTGTGTTAACTTGTTATCATGTGCAAATATTGTTGCTCTTTCAGCACGTTGTCTTTCGTATTGTCTTTGGTTTCCTTTGCTATGCAAAATCTTTTAAGTTTAGTGAAGTCTCATTTGTTTATTTTTGGCTTTGTTTCATTTGCCTTAGTAGACTGAACCTAAAACTGTTGCTATCATTTATGTTGAAGAATGTTCTATATTTTCCTCTAGGGGTTTTATGGTTTCTGGTCTTACATTTAGGTCTTTATTCACTTTTGAGTTTATTTTGTATATGGTGCGCTCAAATACTCTAATTTTATTATTTTCCATGTAGCTGACCCGTTTTCCCAGTACCATTTATTGAAGAGACAGTTTTTTCTCCATATTACCTGCTTTGTCATAAATCAATTAAATATAAGTGTGTGGGTTTATTTCTGGGATCTCTATATCTCTATTCTATTTCAGTGATCTTTATGTCTGTTTTTGCTCCAGTACTATTCTCTTTGATTACTGTAGCTTTGTAGTATAGTCTGAAGTCAAGGTGTGTGATGCCTCCAGCTCTGTTCTTTCTCAAGATTGTTTTGGCTATTTGGGGTCTTTGTGTTTCTATAGAAATTTTAAAATTATTTTTTCAAGTTCTGTGAAAATGCTTTGGTATTCTGATAGGGATTGCTTTAAATCTGTAGATTGTCTTTGGTAGTGTGGTTATTTTAACAATATTAATTCTTCCAGTCCATACACCTGCTATATTTTCCCCTCTTTTTCTGTTGCCTTCAACTTCTTTCGCCAATGGCTGATAGATTTCTGAGTACATGTCTTTTACCTGCTTAGGTGTGTTTGTTCCTAGGTATCTTATTCTTTTTGGTGTAATTGCATATGGTATTGTTTTCTTAATTTTTCTTTCTGACAGCTTTGAGTTTTGGTTTTTCTTCTTTTTCTAATTCCTTCAGGTATAATGTTAGGTTGTTTATTTGATATTTTTCTTGTTTCCTAAGAATAAGCTTGTATCACTATAACTTCCCCCTGTGAACTGTGTTGGCTGTGTCCTATAGGTTTCAGATCATTGTGTGTTCATTTTCATTTCTCTCTGGGTATTTTTAGAATCCCTAATTAATTTCTTCAGTGTTCCTTTCTTCCCCTTTTATTCCCTTCATCTGTGATGTGAGGCCTATCTTTAATATTATGTTTGGATTTCTTTCAGTTTTGTGTGTGTGTGTGTGTGTGTGTGTGTGTGTGTGTGTGTGTGTGAGAGAGAGAGAGAGAGAGAGACAGAGACAGAGACACACACACACAGAGAGAGAGAGAGAGAGAGAGAGAGAGAGAGAGAGAGATCATTTTAAGTTGCTGAGCTCTTAATTTCAAATGGACATTAACAACCCTGCATTTTTACTCTCCTCCCCCACAGTTACTGAATTTGACCTTATATTTTACATCTACTTGTTTTGTGTGCCCCTTAACTTCTTGTTGTGAATATAGATGATTTTATTAGTGTTTTCTTTCATCCTTCCTACTAGCTGTGTACATGGTTGATTTACTACCTTTATTGAATATTTGCTTAACCAATGAGGCTTTTCCTTTAGTAAGTTTCCTTTCCAAATGTTTATGATTCAGTCGAGGCCTTTTCTCTTTCACTTAGAATAGCCCCTTTAAGATATCTCATAAAGCTCGTTTGGCAATGCTGAGGTCTTAGTTTTTCTTTAGAAACTTTAGATCTCTCCATCAAATCTGAAGGAGAGCCTTTCTGGGTAGAGTATTTTTGGTTATAGGATTTTCCCTTTCATGAGTTTGAATATACCATGCCACTCCCTTCTGGCATGCAGAGGTTGTCCTGAAAAGTCAGCTGATAACTTTATGCAAGTTCCCATGTTTGTAACTTGATGCTTTTCCTTTGCTCCTTTTAATAGTGTCTTTTTGTCTTTATTTTTTGCTATTTTAATTACAATGGGTCTTGGTGTGGTCCTCTTTGGTTTGATCCTGTTTTGGCCTTACTGTGTTTACTGGACATGAATGTCTGTTTTCTTTCCCAGGTTAGGGAAGTTTTCAGCTTTTATGTCTTCAGGTATGTTCTACACTGCTTTCTCCTTCCTTTTTGCTTCTGGGACCAGTATAATGCAAATGTTAGTACACTTGATGTTGTTCATAGGTCTGTTCAACTTTCCTCATTTCATTTTATTTTATTGTTTTACTGTTCATCTTCAGTGATGGCCAGTACTCTGTCCTTTAGTTTTCTGATCCATTCCTCTGTATCATGGAGTCTACAGTAGTTTCCTTTAAGTGTAATTTTCATTTCATTTATTGTATTCCTCATCTCTGGTTGTTCTTAGGAGTCTAACTCTTTTAAAAAGCTTCTAACTTCTTGCTCTGGTCGTGGGTTCTTCTCCTGAGTTCTTTGATCATCTTTACAGTCCTTACCTTGAACTCTTTCTTGAGTAGATTGGCTATCTCCACTTCACTTAGATCTTCTTCTGGGTTCTTATCTTGTTCCTTCATTTGGATCGTGTTTCTGTGTCACCTCATTTTTCTTAACTTGCTGTTTTTATTGCTATGTATGTAGTAGGTTCGTTACATTTCCTGACCTTGGAGAAGTGGCCTTTTGTAGGAGAGGTCCTATGTGTCCCCGCAGCCCACTGTCCCCTGGTCACTAGAACTATATTTTCTAGGTGTACCCCCTATGCGGGCTGCTTGGGCTCTTCTGTTGTGGTGGGCTGACTACTGTGGGTGGTCTGGTAGGCTTGGCTGCCCCCAGAGTGCATGTTTGCCAGGCTCTGCCTTGTATGGAGGCTGTCTGTGTTGCTTGCTGGGACGAAATCATAAGGCAGCTGGCTGCACAACACTGGGAGACATCAAATCTAGCGCTGGTTCACTTGTGGGTAGAGTTGCAGTTCAGGTGATATCAGGGCTAGTGCCCAGCCATTGGTCCTGGGGCTATGCTGGCTACTGGGAAGAAGACACAGGTCCTGAGTTCTGGCGGCGGGACCCAGGATTCTCAGAGTTGGCGTTGGATCACTGTTCCTGACACAACTATCTGCAGGGTCTGGGGCATCCCTGATCTTGTGTTCGCATTCTGATGGGCAGGGTCAGGACCAGCTGAGTCCATGGCTGCTTCTGGCCTGCAAGTGAGTGGCCTGGTTACACACGCTGCTGGACGGTGGTATTCCTGGAGCTGGTGTGTGCCTGTTGGTGTATGAGGCTGATCCCACTGCTAGAGCAGGCTTGCTGTTGGGTAGGTCCAAACTCCATCCAGTCCCTGTTCAGTAATCACCTGACAACAGTTGAGGCTGATTTCAAGGCCAGAGCAGGCTCACTTGCCAGAGTGGCCAGGGACCCTGAGGCTGGTGCCTGCCCACTGGTGGGTAGAGTTTGGATCCAGGGTTTCTGCCTGAGGTGTCCTGGGAGTCTTGGATCTAGTGCCTGTGCACTGAGGTGTGGAGGCTGGTCCTGGGGCTTCTGTTGGCTGGGCCATGTCCCGGGGCAGCTGTGCATTGAGAGGGTCTTAAGCCACCCATTGGCTGGTGGGTGTGGCTGTGCCCCTGCTCAGTTAGCTGCTTGGCCTGCAGCCCCATAGTGCTTGTGTCTATAGTCTGGTGGAAATTGGTGGGGCTCTGTCCTGAGGCTGATAAGCTAGAGGGAGGATTCTGAAATTATGCTTGCTGCTACCAGTGGCCACGAGGTAGAAGGAGCTCCCCAAAATGGATGCTGCCAGGGTCTATGTCCCTTAGAGTGTGCTGTAGTTGCCTCTTGCCTCTCTGGGAGATTCTTCAAGATCAGGAGGTAGGTATGACCCAGGGTGCTTTCAAATTCCTGCTTATGTTCTGATTCTCGGATCATGTGGGATTTTGTGAGCATCCTTTAAGAGTAGAATCTCTGTTTCCCATAACCCTCTGGCTCTCTGGAAAGAAAGCACTACTGGTGTTCAAAGCCCAACTTTCTAGGGACTCTTCTTCTCAGCACAGGATCCCTGGGCTTGGGAGCCTGATGTTGGGTTCATACCCCTTGCTACCAGGGAGCACCTCTGAAATTGGAAGTATTCTCCCATGTGTCGGCCACGCACCTGGGGGTATGGGTCTTGAGTATATTGAGACTTTTCCCCTTCCTTCCTGTCTTGTCGTGGTGCCTTCCTTATGTCTTTAGCTGTAAAACATCTTTTATGGTAGGTCCCAACCTTTTTCATCAATTGCTGTTCTGTAAATATTTGTGACTTTGGTGTGCCCATGAGAGGCATCAAGCTCTGGGTCTTTCTATGCTACCATCTAGGACCATCTCTCCACTTCATTCCTAAATCATATTATTTAACTTTTCTTAGTATCTTATTTGATTTGTGGCAGTTTGAAATTTATATGAATCATGTTCACTTCTCCTGTTTTAATAAATTGAATAGTGCATTCCTTCATGTTGAAATGGAGATAGTGACCTGTGAATTTCCATACCTCGAAAATCAGGAATAGGACAAAATGATTTTCTACCTGTGTTACCCTCAAACTCTGCTCCCCACCCCAGCCTGGAGATTAACCTCTTGCATCCATGCTCACCTTCTGTTTTGGGACCGTTAACCATCATTCCATCTGTATGTGTGTTGACAAAGTGAACTATAGTCTTTCCAGTTTTTGTTTTATGGTTTTTGGTTTATGGAACAGTCCTACTATGAATATACATTTACTGGTCTGCTGAAGTTCATATATAAACGTGTCAAGCACGTTACCAGAATTGGAATTGCTTGTATATACACTTTGATAAATTTTAGAGAAAACGGTAGAACAGAAGTAAATCGTATTTCAAATCCCACCATATTCTCACACCATGAAAACCCTTCCCTTTTTAATATATTTGTGTGTAGTTTGTCTTTATGCCCATACTATATTTCCCAGAGATGTGTGAGTGTTATGTTTCTTCCTAAAAAGTTTACTGTATTGTTCAGTCAGGTTTTTAGTGGTTTTAGCATGGTCACATTTCCCTGAACTCACAAATACAGGAGCTTCTCTCACGCTGTCTTTTACACCCTGCTCGTATATATTGCCCTATTAATTCTCAGTCCTGGTTTTTCTTTATGTACTTCATCAACCTGGATACGTTATATTATTTCCTCCCTTATCCAAGACTAATGGAATAGAATAGAGCACCCACAAATAAACCCTGATATATGGCCAAATGATTTTTGACAAGTTGCCAAGACTTTTCAAAGTACAAAGGATAGTATTTTCAACAAATGGTGCTGAGAAGCCTTGTTGTCAACATGCAAAAGAAGGAAGATGGACCGTTACCTAACATCATATGCAAACATTAATGGAAACATATCAAGAAAATAAATATAAGACCTAATAAAATAAAAAGACTTAGAAGAAGACACAGGACAAGAGCTTCATGACATTGGATTTGGCAGTGTTTCCTCAATATGAAATGAAGGAAAAACAAATGCACAGCTAACAAAAAAATAAACAATTTTCAGTACATAATTTTTTAAAAAACATGTGTATCAAAGAAATGGAAACAGAATAAAATGGCAACCCACAAGATGGGAGAAAATATTTGAAAGCCACCTATCTGACAAGAGATTTCTATTCAGAATATACAGAGAACTCCTACAGCTCAACAAAAAGCAAACATCCTGATTCAAAAATGGATAAAAGACTTGAATAGATGGTTCTTCAAAAAGATGTACAAATGACTAAGCACTTGAATAGATGCTCCATATCACTAAATGCATGTTTATATATTTGTGTGCATGCATACACACACAAGCACACAGACACATACACAAGCAGAAAACAAGTATTGGTGAGGATGTGAGGGAGTTGGAAGCATTGTGGTGTCAGTGGGAATGTAGAATGATACAGCTGCTTTGCAAAAGAGTATGGCAAGTTTTCAGATATTGAAAAATAGAATTACTACATGATCCAGGAACTGTACTATGAGGTATACCCAAAGGAATTGAAATCAGGGTCTTAAAGAAATATTTGTACTCCAGTGTTTAGAGCAGTAATAATCACAATAGCTAAAATATGAAAGCAAGCTATGTGTTCATCCACTAATTCCTGGATAAACAAAATGTGGTATACCCATATAATACAATATTATTCAGTCTTAAGAAGGAAAAGATCTAGGAATATGCTACAACATGGAGGGATCTTAAGGAAATTTAGCTACCAAAAATGCCATTTTTGTGACGTTTAATGAGTCATAACGATACAACTACTTATTTCAACTATATGGGGTACTTAGTGTAGTCAAAACCATAGAAATTGAGAGGGTAATGATGCTTTTCATGTGGTTATGGAACAAAAAGGAAAGTTATGTTTAAAGGATATTGAGTTTCAGTTTTAAAAGATAGAAAAGAATTAGAAAGTAAATGGTGATATTGGTTGCCCAATAATATGAATGTATTTAATAACACTGAACGGTGCACTTTATAATAACTAACATGTTATATTTTATGTTATTTGATTTTACCAACATACAATATTGGGAAAGAATGTAATATCAGGAAAGGGAGTGGACCTGGGATGGAGCAGAGAGTAGTCAGAAGGGTGAGACACTGCATATTTTGAAGAAGAAGAGGTGAGAGTCTTCATTGGCCAGAAGAGAATTTATAAAAAAATTAAAAATTACTCTGAGGGTGTATTAAATAGATATCTATGGGTGTACTGCTATCTCCCGTGAGTTATCTTAAAGAGTCTTTAATAAAGTCCATAAGGCTTGCTGAGGCTTTTTTAAAAACTGGATTCCCTAGGAGATAATTAGAGGGTGGTACTTAAGTCTATGTCTAGGTTGACAGATTTTGCAGGGAAGACGAACTTGAGAACAGTGGAGGTCCTGAGAGTGTAAGTACATGGAAAGTAGAAAAAAAATAATAAAGGGAATTAGGAAAACTTTGAAGGTCATGGATTACTGAGTCAGACCTTTGATTTCTAAGAGTTATATACGTAGTTGCTATTTGGAATACTTGTTGATAAAGATAAGTGGAAAAACTAGAGTCATTTCCAAGTGTAGGTAAGATATAATGGGAGGATGGAGGTGGAACATAGGGAGGCCCAGAGAAAAGTGGGAAGGTCATATTGGGCCACGATGGGGGTAATATCCCACAGAACAGATGGTAGGGCAGACTATGGATTCATCTTTCTTATTTCGGTTCCCCACCTCATCCTTAATAATTCTTTGGGAATATTTCATTGCTCTGTGATGCAGGTACAGGATTCGAGTGAGGAGACTACACCCTCAGAGTCCAGCTGTCTGAGTCCTCAGTGTGCTTCAAATGATGGAGAGTTATTGCTTCTTTATGAGAAGAGTTAGTACCTCGTAGTTAAGCTGAAGCTGGAGCTTATGCAATATTGATTCCATTTTATGTATACTGTTGGCATGGAGGTTCCTCCTCCTCTTTTCTTGACCATTATGAAATGAATCTATATTTCTCAATATTTGGGTATATCAGATAAATACATTAAGTAAAGGAATCCTATATATTGCTCCCTCCATAGTTTGCCTCTTTCTTCTTTCTCTTTTACCTTTACTAAATTAGCGCAGGGAGAGACCTTGAAATGTTCTAATCAGGAGAGATTAGAACATCATATTTCGAGAGAGGTTGGTTGGACAGAGCAGGGGTCCCATTGAGAATCAAAGCTTGTTTCTACTTGGAAGTGTACTTGTATAGGGTAGATGGCTCCAGGAAACCGCCTAGAGTATTCCAATGTCCCTGAAGGAGTTCCTTAAGAGATGCAGGATCTGGTACCAGATCAGTGTACTGTGACATGTTTGTCAGTCATCTGATGTGAGATTCTTAGAGCCAATCCCATACGGTAGGGATGACTGCAGAGTGATGTAGAACCTGTGAAAGCCTTTGATTGCATGTTAAAGATGAAGCTCTGATTTCAGGGAGAATTTTCTTACCTGACTGAATGTCATCCTTTTGTGGGTGTGAGATTCTGTGTTTTTCCTCTGCTGATGACCACTGACTGAATATCATTAGAGGATCATGTCTAGACAGCATTCTTTATTTAATTTCTTAAAGAAGAAAACATGGAAAACATTTTTATCCACTTTCAAATTGTGGACAAAGGGGAATGACATCAGTGAAAATGTCTGAGTAGGGAGCTCTGGCTTGTGTCCATCCCCAGAAACACTGACATACGTGGTAAAACCTGTCAAAATTATCTTATCAACACATGTAAGTTTTCTTTTCTTTTTGCCATGTAGATTTATCATTCTTTGAAACTTTACTTACTACAGGATGTGGAGAATAAACAAGGAAGTAGAAACTGTGTTTCCTGATGAGAGAATCACTAAGTCAAATTAGCTGTTTTGAGCTATGTCTTACTCACCATGACCGTAATTAAACAAACAAAACACTTTGTTTTTTTTGTAAGTCAGTTCCGACATTTCATAGTTAAAGACAAGGTAACAGATAGAGGCTTAGATTTACCAGAATTGAGTGTAATTTTGATTGTACCTGTGTTGAATATATGAGCATGACCTGCTACAAAACTTCATTATACTTATTGCCACAACTGACAAATTCCGTTTTTCCACTCCTGATATGTTGCATGTAAGGAATGCATAGGTCACTAACCCCAGTTGGTCACAGGTAAACTCTGCCACATGGATTACTGCATGGTTTCCTGCTGGAATACCACACATTCTCGAGTATCATGCCTGCAGAGTATCTGGGCTCTTCTTTTTTTTGGCTAAAGGTTTGATAATCACCTAATTTTATGAGAAATATATAAATTGTATTTGCATATTCTTCAGGTTTTTATTTATCCATTCTCTTTCAAGTCCTAAGTGCAAATATTAAAGTGATTTCCAAGAGCGTGGTAAATAAGACAGCTACATTTATGCTCGAAAGTTAGCAATAAATCATAATACAATTGTAAATGCATTAATGTGTGATTAATATGTAGATACTTATATAAATACAATTTTAGTAATGCTTTGTGGAGAGCTTCAGAATGTAGGTATTAGAAAAAAAAGGAGTTCCTGAAACAATCAGGAAATTATAGAGAAGTCTTTGTTTCTATAATTGTCAATCTGAAATAATGCATTATCTCAGAAATAAACTAGGCATAAAATTGCAGGAAAAAGCTAAATGAAATGAATCAACATGTGCGATGGCCATACAAGAAAAATAATATTCTCAGAGAATAATGAACATTGTGAAGTTCAGCAGAAGGGTAATACAGATTCAGAGAGTAAATCTTTGGAGAGCCTAATTATGAGCTCCTCATATTTCATCTTTGGAGAGATGGTAGTCATTTGAAATATGATGTTATACGGTGATATTAACATACTCTAATACTTCCATTTAGAATGACCACTTAGAACCAGAACAAATGAAACACAAAATTATGTTTTTGTTGATTTTTAAAGACAACAGGTGAGTGTTGATATTTTAAAAATACATGATGTCTTGAGTAAAGTTGCCTGAAATTTGAGATCTGTAAAAAAGCATTTATTTTCTGTAATGCTAGGATGCTAATTGGATATTTTTGTAAGAAAGAGATTCCAGGATGCAAATCTCGTGTCTCTAAGGTGTCAAGTCAGTTCATGGCGGAACCTTCTATTAAACCTGTGTGAGTGGAGAAATATTTCTTTGGAAGGAAGAGGTCACGAATCCGTTTTTAATAAAGTTAGTGGTTTATAGTATACAAAATGAGCAAAATGGCTACTTCTGAACTTTACGAAAAAAAATAATATAGTTTTTCTGCATTTATATTATAAAGCTGATGTAAAATATCAAAAATTCTTTATTTTGGAAAACAATGTAATCAATTTGACATAATTTATATATTGAACCTGTGGTACGCACACACAATAAAATTAATTAAAAAAATTTTTGCATTTAAAAAATATTTTCAAGTGTAGTTGATTTACAGTGTTGTGGATTTTTTTTTAATACATGTTTATTGGAGTATAATTGCTTCATAACACTGTGTTAGTTTCTGCTTTAAAACAAAGTGAATCAGCTCTATGTATACATATATTCCCCATATCCCCCGCTCTTGAGCCTCCCTCCACCTTCCCTATCCCACCCCTCTATGGGGACACAAAGCACCGAGCTGATCTCCCTATACTATGCGGCAGCTTACCACTAGCTATTTTACATTTGTTAGTGTATATATGTCAGTGCTACTCTCTCACTACGTCCCCGTCTCCCCTTCCCCCCCGTGTCCTTAAGTCCATTCTCTAAATCTGTGTCTTTAGTCCTGCCCTGTCACTAGGTTCATCAGTACCATTTTTCTAGATTCCATATATATGTGTTAGCATAGGGTATTTGTTTTTCTCTTTCTGACTTACTTCACTCTGTATGACAGACTGTAGGTCCAACCACCTCACTACAAATAACTCAATTTTGTTCCTTTTTATGGCTGAGTAATACTCCATTGTATATATGTGCCACATCTTCTTTATATATTCATCTGTCGATGGACATTTAGGTTGCTTCTATATCCTGGCTATTGTAAATAGTGCTACAGTGAACATTGTGGTACATGTATCTTTTTGAATTATGGTTTACTCTGGGTATATGCCCAGTAGTGGGATTGCTGTGTCATTTGGTAGTTCTATTTGTAGTTTTTAAGGAACCCCCATACTGTTCTCCATAGTGGTTGTGCCAGTTTACATTCCCATCAACAATCAACAGTGCAGGAGAGTTCCTTTCTCTCCACACCCCCTCCAGCATTTGTTAATTGTAGATTTTTTTAATGATGGCCATTCTGATCAGTGTGAAGTGGTACCTCATTGTAATTTGGATTTGCATTTCTCTAATAATTAGTGATGATGAGCATCTTTTCATGTGCCTATTGGCTATCTGTATGTCTTCTTTGGAGAAATGTTTCTTTAGGTTTTCTACCCATTTTTCCATTGAGTTATTTGTTATTTTGTTATTGAGTTGTATGAGCTGTTTGTATATTTTGGAAATTAAGCCCTTGTCAGTCTCATCATTTGCTAATATTTCTCCCAGTCCATAGGTTGTATTTCCATTTTGATTATGGTTTCCTTTGCTGTGCAAATCTTATAAGTTTGACTAGCTCCTCTTTCTTTTTTGCTTTTACAGTAAGTCCCCTACATATGAACAAGTTCTGTTCCAAGAGTGCGTTTGTAAGTCCAATTTGTTTGTAAGTCCAATAAAGTTAGCCTAGGTACCCAACTTACACAGTCGGCTATATGTTACTGTACTATAATAAGTTCATAATACTCTTCACACAAATAATACATAAAAAACAAACACAAAAATAAAGAAAACATTTTTAATCTTACAGTACAGTAACTTGAAAAGTACAGTAATACAGTAGAACAGCTGGGATACTTGGGCTGGCATCGAGGGAACAGGCAAGAAGAGTTATTGATTGGAGGAGGGAGAGGAGGTGGGAGATGGTAGAAGTGAAGGATTATCAGCAGTAGGAGACAGAGGGCAAGCTGCCATTTCACTCATGCCTGACGTTGATGGCACAGGTTCTGGTTCCTTGCTGGGTTTAATTCTATCTACCCTCTTGAAAAAATGATCCATTGATGTGTGGGTAGTAGCTCTTTTTTTCTCATCATAGATGACAAGGTAGCACTGGATTGCATTCTGAGTGGCTGCTGCAACTTTGGTACCGTTTTATGTTCAGGTCTTTTACCTCAAAAACTAACAGTGCCTCCTCAAAGAAAATCCCCTTGCCATTTTCTGTGTCGTGAATCTCTTCAATTCTTCAGTTACTTCTTCTTCTTCCTCCTGTCCCTCATCATCCTTTCTCTGGGACTCGAATTCCATCACATCTTAATTAGTAAGCTCCTCATGTTGCACAGCAAGGTCTTCAATGAAATGGTCCTCTTGCAGATTTTACTCCAACTTCTTGCTGAGGGTCACTATGTTGGGGAGGATGTCTTCGGACTTCTCATCTACCTTCTCAAATCCATAAAAATCATGAACAAACTGTGGGCAAGGTTCTTCCAAACCCCATTCATGGTGACCGCCATACCCTCACACCAAGCAAAGTCAATGTTTTTTATGGCCTTGTAGATGTTATAGTTCTTCCAAAATTGTCCCTAGGTTGTTCCTGATTTGTGACTTACCTTTTCTCCCTGACAAAAAGTGTGACATAAATAATATCTCTTGAAAGTCCCTATAACTCCCTGGTCCGCAGGTTGCATGAGCAACGTAGTATTCGGTGGCAGATGCACTACTTTGACGTTGGGATGAAAGTCATCCATGAATGGGGTGTGGCCCAGAGCGCTGTCGAGCAGCAAAAGAATGTTTTTTTGGGACGTCCTTCTCCAAGCAGTATTTCTCTACCTCTGGGATAAACTGGTGGAAAAATCAGTCCTGGGAAATGGCCTGTGTATTCCAGGCTTTGGGGTTATGCTTCCACACAATAGGAAGAGAGCCCTTGGCTATGTTTTTAAGGGCTCTTGGGTTCTATGATTGATAAACTAAGAGAGGCTTCAGCTTCATATCACCAGAAGCATTGCCACCAAACAACAGTTAGCCTATCCTTTGCTGCTTTATAGCCAGGCATCATCTTTTCCTCCTTACAGATGTAACTTCGGTCTGGCATCTTCTTCCAGTACTGTTGTGTCTCATCCACATTAAAAACCTGCTTCGGTAAATACACACCATCATCAATAATTTCTCAAAGTGTTTCATGCAGTTACTGGACAGCTACGCTACCTGCACTTGCTGCCTCTCCACTTACTTTTGCATTGTGAAGGTTGGCTCTAGCTTTGAACCGATGAAACCAGCCATGGCTGACATTAAAAGACGTGCCCTCTGATTCTTTGTCGTGTTTCTTCTTCAAGTCTTCATAAAGGCTTTTTAGCTTTCTCTTGAATCAGCATAAGCTGAGCAGGATGTTGATCCTACATCCATACACTGAGAAGTTTCTGCATCTCCATCAGTTTTCCATGCTTGTTCGACATTTTGTCGAAATCATCGGCATGGCAGACTTCACATGTTCCATGATCTTGTCTTTGTTCTTTAGAATCGTGCCAATGGTTGAATGATTCATGTTATAAGAATGAGCGAGGTCTAACATCTCTTTGCCTCGCTCCACTCTCAATTTTCACTTTTGTTTCCATCATTATCACGTGGCGCTTCTTAGCAGTACCTGCTACATCATCGTTCCTTTTACGCTTTCCTCCAGACATCTTGGGCTTGAAATAAAGGTACTGTACTACTGTACTCTACACAGTACTGTAAACTACACAAAAGCACAACCACTTATAGAGGATGCACACACATGACAATTTATGCCAGCCAGACACGTGAACTAACTTACATGAT
>NW_021703778.1:55143072-55145402 GCF_005190385.1 Monodon monoceros | reverse complement strand
AAATTAAAAATACTGAGCATAGCAAGTGTTGGCCGCAACGTGAAGAAGATGCAACTCTCGTACACTGCTGGTAGAGATGTAAAATGATCAAGCCACTATGGAAAATAGGTATTTTTTAAAAACTTAAACATACACTTACCAATGATCCGGCCATTCTACATGCAGGTATTTACCCAAGAGAAATGGAAGTATATATCCATACAAAGACTTGTACACAAATATTCATAGCAACTTTATCTGTAATAGACAAAGACTGAAACAACTCACATGTCCATCAATGGTGAATAGATAAATTGGGGTACAGCCGTATAATGGAATACTATTCAACAAAAAACAGAAATGAATTACTGATATATACAAAAATATGCATGAAGATTAAAATAATCATGCTGAGCTTAGAAGCCAGTTAGAAAAAAGTATACACTGCATGATTCCATTTACATAAAATTCTAGAAAATGCAAACGGAAAGCACATCAATGGTTGCATGGCGACTGGAAAGGGCAAGGAACGATTGGAAGCAATAATTACGAAGAAACGTTAAGAAACTTTCTGAGATGATGGACATTTTGATTTTGGTGATGTCTTCATGGTGCGTATGTATGTGTGTATGTGAACACAGATTACAGTATGTCAATTATACCTCAAAAAGCTGTTAAAAGAAATGATATTATATGAGAGAGAATTGGGGAAAATTGAATAGCAACTCTTTATTAGGTAATATTATTGTGCAGGAATTTAATTTTTTCAATACTGTGTGTTAACAGTATTGTAGTTACATAGGGAAATAAATTTTTTTTTTTTTTGCCGTACGCGGGCCTCTCACTGTTGTGGCCTCTCCCGTTGTGGAGCACAGGCTCCGGACTCGCAGGCCCAGCAGCCATGGCTCACGGGCCCAGCCGCTCCGCGGCATGTGGGATCTTTCCTGGACCGGGGCACGAACCCACCTCCCCTGCATCGGCAGGTGGACTCTCAACCACTGCGCCACCAGGGAAGCCCCGGGAAATAATTTTTAATATCCAGAGAGGAGGACATCTAGCTGATAAGAGAGGGATCACAATTGTGGCAGATGCTGTGGGAGGCTGAGGAAGATGAGGCTAGAGCAGTGAACAATGTGTGATGGCGTGGTGAAGACAGTCATTTGTCAGCTGACCTGACAAAGACGGTTGGAACAGACTGCTAAATGCAGGGTTCTTTCCGCATACTAATCTCATGCAATCCCCTCAACTAGCCTTGGCACAACAAAAACTTTCTATTAGCTTGCCATACTGGAGGGGCGATGGCACAATTTAAGGTGAAGTGAGTTGTGTAATGAACTGTCACAATAGGGTCCTACAGAAATAGATTTTTTTTAACGGAAAAAAAAAAAGAAATTTGACCCTTCCCTCAAAACATATATGAAAATTAACTCAAAATGAATCATAGACCTAAATGGAACTATACAACTTCCGGAAGAAAACATAGGAGAAAATCTTTATGATTTTGGATTACACAATGGGGTCTCAGACAAAGATTTCTTAGATAAGACACAAAAAAGCACAAACCATCTAAGAAAAATTGCCAAGGGCCTTCCCTGGTGGTTAAGACTCCCAGTTCCCAATGCAGGGGGCCCAGGTTCGATCCCTGGTCAGGGAAGTACTTCCCACATGCATGCCGCAACTAAGAGTTCACATGCCACAACTAAGAAGACCATGAGCCGCAACTAAGGAGTCCATCTGCTGCAACTAAGACCCAGCACAACCAAATAAATATGAAAAAAATTGCTAAATTAGAGTTCATCAAACATTTAAAACTTCTAGTATTCAGAGACACTTTAATACAATCAAGATAAGTCACAATCTGGGAGAAGATATTTACTAAACACATCTCTGAAAGAAAGGACTTTTTCCATTGCTTTTTATATAAAGCCCTCTTAAAACTCAATATAAATATCCAATTAAAAATGGATTTGAACAGACACTTCATTTAAAAAGATACTTGCACATGAATAGATATTCAACATCATCAGCTATTACAGAAATGCAAAATGTGGCAAAAACCACGCGATGCAACTACCCACCTACGAGAAAAGCTAAATTTGTTTTAAAAACAAATATAATGATCAGGTGACGATGTGGATCAACTGCAACTCTCATAGACTGCTAGTGGGAAACCAAAATGGCACAGGCACTTTAGAAAACAGTTTAGCAGTTTCTTAAAAAGTTAAATATGCACTTAGCATATGATGAAGCAATCCCACCCTTAGGTATTTTACCCCAAACAAATGAAAACATATGATCGCACAAAACATATGTTCACACACACATGTGAGTGTTTTCAGAGGCTTTGTTCA
>NW_021703778.1:55140516-55142972 GCF_005190385.1 Monodon monoceros | reverse complement strand
TCTTGGTCACATATTTATATTAATTCCATCTCATAGTTTAATTCCAGCTCATAAATTAATTCTTTACTCATAGCTTATGAGAATTAAAATATTACTACCTGGAAACTCTGTAACTCAGTTATTAAGGTGGTTCATATTATATAGAATATAGTCACACACATTTGTGTAAGATCACTAAAGCAAATACACAAAAGACTTCAATTCCCACAATGAACTCTTGGAGCCCTGAGCATGCTTCAAAGACCCTGACCTCAATTTGAAATTCACCGTTTTAGAAGGAATCGCAGTGATTGTCAGAATACATGTTAGGGGGAATGGTCAACAGATGGTGCTAAGATTGATTGTTTTCTCACCTCTAAATAGCGGTGTCATATTTCCATGGGAATTATCCAAAAAGAAAAGAGAAACAAATCAGTATGTCCAACGACATTTATGGTAACCCTTTCCATACCTTCAAAGGTAGGAAAAAACTCTACCTCCCCATATCGCGTAACAAAACTGTACGTATACACCATACATGATATACAAACATCACAGGAAATGATGGTATATGAAAAAAAGCTACATAAAAGTGGAACTCATATATACTAATTATAACTTTGAACACTGACAAGAATTCAGTAAGTACAGCAAAGAGATGATCCTCAACTCTTTATGGCACTGTCTTCTCTGACTGGCTGATGCCCATATCAGACTGGTTACAGTTTGAATATCATGGTAGGACAGGGGGTAACCAAACAGTATGTATTTCAAATTAATGGGGTTTCTTTCTCTGAAGTTGTTTGGATGACAGGATAGTAGAAATTTTTAAAATAACAACGGTAAATTCAGCCTAGAAGTAAAGTTTAGACTGAGAATGAGTTAGTCCCCAAAAATTTACCCAAAAAGGAGCTTCAAATAAGCAATAACTGAATAACTGAAACAAAATACATTAATCTGTAAAATTCCAAATATTCATTTTGACTGAAGAAAAAAATTTTTAAACTATGGGGAATCAGAGTTAAAGCCAGATCTAAAACTTTCTCACACCATGCAAATATCAAAACCAGGCATGAAGTAACATTTAAGAAAGATCCATGTCTAACTTTTGACCAGGGTTTAGTCTAAGGCAATCTTCTGAATTTCACATTCATTCTTGATTCTGTATTACTGACAATTATCCTTCTTTCCACCTCTGTAACTTCTAGGAAATTGAGAGGTCTCAGGGTTTCTTTGTTTGATTGATTTAACTATATATGTATATACACACACACACAATGCAAACAATAGGCCTTTCTGGAACTGATCTACTCTCCTTCGCCTGCTTTCTTTCTCCACAAAGTACTTAACAATGCTTGAAATTATATCTATTTATTATACTTATTTCTATATATTTGTAAACCCCCTGAGAACTGGGATACTTGGTCTGTTTCATTCTTGGGCCTGTAACCCTAGCATGTAAAAGAGTTCCTGGCATATAGTAGATACTCGAAAAATATTTTTTGAATGAATTCAGAAAGTGACAATTATCAACTATCAGATACTTTTATTTAAAACAAATTATCCATTTATCGTCACTCATGAGGATAAGTACAGGAAAAGAAATGTCTTTCTTCTCCCCTACATTTGTGACTCAATCTTTTGAGACAAGAATCCTTTGAGCATTTCATAAAAGCAATGGTTCTTTTCCCTAAAAAACTGCACTTTCTTGAACACACGCAAAAGTGTGCATGCAATTTCGACTTGTGGATTATCCTTTTAGGGCAGAGGTCTGTGAATAGAGAGGACTGAATCCAGAGTGCCAAACTTGGATGGGAAATAAAAGTACATCTCAGGTTTCACAAATCTCTAACTAAAATCAGCACTTCCTTCCATTATGAATGTAGGCAACAAACCACAGTAGATCAGCAGTATAGTTACTTTGGGCCCAACAGAAATCACAGGTCATTTCATATCACATATATATTGCAGATACCTCGAAATATCATTTATTCTCATCACTACCCTGGAGTTATAATATTTATTAGACCTACCACTGTATCTTGTTTTTTAATGTGTTAAGAGAAGCATATTTATTACTATTTCATTAATTTTAAAAATATTCTGAAAACTATTTCAATATAGCTGGTTTCCTTTGTTTTTCTATATAGTTGGGCTTATTATACATTTTAAAACATTATCTCAAGAACATAAGCTTCTGCAGCTTGCCAAAGAGGTATACACTGGGGAGCAGGAGGGAGGTTAAGGAATCCTGCTTTGGGGAACCACTGACCTCAAGTTAG
Organism: Monodon monoceros; assembly: GCF_005190385.1. Classification (NCBI taxonomy): domain Eukaryota; kingdom Metazoa; phylum Chordata; class Mammalia; order Artiodactyla; family Monodontidae; genus Monodon; species Monodon monoceros. The sequence goes on along the minus strand of NW_021703778.1, from coordinate 55,140,711 downwards.
GAACCTCTGCTTATAAGGTATAAACTTCAAGCTGACTTAGAAATCTTCAAACCTTACCAGACTCATGTTATAGTGTATCGCCTCCCAAACATGCTTTTTAAAAATTAATTTTTAATTTCAATTTATTTTTTTAAAAAATATGTAATATATATTCACATCTCAAAATTCCAAAAATATGTAGCACACAATTCAAAC
>NW_021703778.1:55134219-55140506 GCF_005190385.1 Monodon monoceros | reverse complement strand
TGGGGAAATGAATGTCATCACAGCATGATGACTGGAGTATAAGTTGGCACAACATTTTTGAGGGCAATTAAAATTTTATATCTAAATAGTCTTCACCCCAACAATCCCATTTCTAGATAACTATTCTATAGAAATTAATGATCAGGCTCACAAAAATGCATGTACAAGGATATTCATTGCAGCAATGCAAGTAACAAGAAAACTGGACATAATCTAAACACCCTTCAATAGGGACATTATTAAACTGTGATACATTCATACTATGGAATATTATGCAAGAGTTTAAATGAACGGGGTAAAGCTCTATGTACTGGGAAGCAATGAAATCTAAGACATATCATGAAATGAAGGAATCAAGTTGCAGGATGTGACTTATGTATAAAAAAGATAAGAAAAACACACAAACCTATTTTGCTATCTGTAAATATGCATGTACTCAAACGTATAGAAAAAAGTCTGGAAGGATTAATACAAAACTCAAAGTAGTGGGTGGGGGATTAGGGCACAAGGAGGGTTTTCACTATATCTGTTATTTCATTGTTATATATTGAGAATATAATCATGTATTACTTGTATAATGGAAAATAAGTTTAAATTGTCTCTTACTGATTTTAAAGAGGTCCTGCCAAATTTAATTTTTAAAATAAACACAGAATGTCAATCATTAGGTTGCTTTTGGGATATGGAAGGGGAAATACCTTTTCTCACAGGTATTGACCTCAAAATTCTGGACCAAGAAGGATCTTACAATGCAGTTAGCTTTTTGTATTCATATTTGGGGAGAGTATACTCACAGCTTCTAAGGCCAGCAGTATGCCTTCCATATACTTTCATCAATGTAAGAAATAGAGTTTCCTTGGAAATTTCTGTGAAGAAACACCGTTCATATCCTTTTATAGGTAGGAAGAGAATGTAGAGAATAAGGAAAAGAATAGTGGCCACCGAGTGGGAAATATTCAAATGCAGAAAAGACCAGCTTTCCAGTTCCCACAGCTTATCGGCTTCTCAGTGTGCACAAGTAATAAAAACATACTGTGAGGCCACTGGCACAAACAATGAGGCATCTCCTCAGAACCTGAAATTCCTATCTGTCCAATTTCTTGGATACATGCCAATTACTTTTTTTCCAAAATCACTTTTGTGTCTAAAATGACTCCTACAAATCAATGAGAAAAATGGCAAACATTTATCAATATCAGCAAATAAATATAAAGAAATCCTATGCCAGGAAACATCAAGGCTTTGGCTCAGTCCCCTCAGAATCTCTCCATGAGTTAGAAGGATACAGGCAATTAGAAATCATAGGGAGTAATACGAAAATATCTCTTCAACATATTGCATAGGGAAAAGCACAGGTCACTGAGCAAGGAATAAAGTTATTACCTCATTAGGGGAACAAAATGCAAAGGAAAGAGATCGGAAGGAAGGACACACATCAAAACAGTAACAGGAGTTACCTTATTGGTGGTAGGGAAGGTGGGGTGCGATTTTCACATTTTATCTTATACACTTCTGTGACATTTCTTTTTTTAAACAGTGAGAATGTATCCATGAATTACACATGTTTAAGACAAGCTGTTAAATGCCTGAGGCTCAGTTTCAACCACTAACTCAGTGGATGACTTTGAATCTTTCGCTTTAGCTTTGTCCTCTTCCCTCAGCAACAATGTAACTATTCAGTTTATATGCACATTTTTCACAGGAGTCAGAAATAAGTCAAAACGGATACCTGTCTGCCCATCTGCCTGAGGAACATTTTCACTCAAACAGAGCCTTCTGCTTGCTTTATACTCACCAATAAAAGATGCCTAAGACTGAACTCATCTCCCTCAAATTGACTCTGCTTCCCAACTGCTGTATTTCCACCTGCTATACCACCATCATTCTGCCCATCAACACATGTGAGTTTTCTCTTTCCTGTACCACAGTCCCACAACTCTAGTCAATTACTACATCTTATCAGTTTTTCCTCTGTAGTACTCTCAGGTTTTTCTTTCTACTTCCACCACAACCACTCTAATTCGGCCCCTTCTCACTTTACTCCTAGATTTTGCTAAAGCATTCTATTTGGTTTCCCTGAATCAAGCTTTCCTCTCTAGATCCCTCTACATATGAAATCTAAAATAAGCCTCTTATATTAATCATTTGTCTCTCTTGCTTGAAAACTTGCAGTGGCTCCCCATAACTTAGAGCGTAACTTTCAAACACCCATTGCCGATAGCCAAGGTATTTTATAATCCTACCTTTCATTGTTGCCTAACCCAATTATTTTCAGCCAGACTAATCTATAAAATCCTGATCATCCCTGCAGTCACACTTTTGCCTAGACTGTACTGCCTCTTATTTTTCTGACAAATCACAGCTAATCTTTAAGTCCCAGCTAAAGATTTAGGTTATCCATGCAGCCTTCTGTGACCTCCTCATCCCTGTGATTACAGGTTCTGGTGAATTACAGAACCTATCTCTATTTCTCTTAATACTTAATTATATATTACCTCCCTTTTAAGGCATATCCCCTTTCTTCCCACTTGTCATTGTCATGTTCTGGAGACAATGCCATATACTTCTGTGGCTCCCAGAGTATTTAGCCCTGGGTTGGGCACAAAATGGGTGCTACATATAGAAACCAAGGGGAAAAAGATGAGCTCTAGATATAACTGAGGGATGGAATAATAATAATAGCTAACACTAAGATATATGCTAGGCACTGACAGAAGAGCTTTACCTATATTAACTCATCTAAATCTCCCAATGAGATTGGAGTCATTGGGAGATTGAGGAGTCATGTCATCCTATGACATGATGACTACCATAATCCCCATTTTACAGATGAGGAAACTGAGTCATAAAGCTAATAAATGACAGACCTGGGTTCAAACCCAGGTAGTCTGGCTCCAGAATCTCTACTCTTAACCACTTTGCTCTATTACCACAAATGAGATGGGGAGAGGGACATGTCGCTGTAAAGAGGATGGAATAAAGATGGGAGAAGAGTAGATGTTAAGGCAGTAAATAATGGGGTAAAAACGGAGAAAGAAAAAATAAGGGCAATTAAAAGTAAAAGACTGGAGGAGAGGGAAAAATAGTAAGAAGGAGAATGAAGATGAGGAATCAATGACAAACAAAAGGTGTAAACAGAAAGTCAGTCAATGTGGATTGGGGAGAAAAGGAGGACCCAGGAAGACCTGAAGAAAGGCTGCCATGTCAGGCAGGATGCAGAGAACAAATGAGGAGAGGTGATTCTTACATGATGGTGAAGGTGCCATTGTAGGCGTTAGGCTCTGGCTCAGGCACTCTGTAGAGCTTCTGCTTTGGGCTGAGACCAACACATGACAGCGTCTCATTTTTGCAGGTACACAGCTCACATATGCTGATGTTTGTGATGGCATTCTGTTCTGGCTGCTTCTTTTCTGGGGTATATTTTACACCAGGAAGGCCTGTGGATACTGAATACTGAGTCGAAGGAAAAAGAACTGTCTCAGATGCCCTTGGTTGCAGAGATATGTTAACTCCCAGGCCCACAGGTGGAACTGTGACTTGAGTCAGGTTTGGTTGTGCAAGTGTCACCTCAGGGTGTTTTGGAGGGGGAGCTGTAGTCTGCTGTAGGGATGTACAATGTCCAGCCTCCATAGCGGGTTCTGGAATTGTGGTTTGCTCTAGGTCCACATGATGAACTGTGACACTCGATGATGTTGAATACTGACCTTGATCCTTACTTCAAGTTGGAACTGTCACCTCCTGCTGGAATGGAGCTTGAATTACTACATCCTGAGGTGCCTCCGGAGGCTGAGTTGTGGTCTCCTGCATGATTGGAGAAGGTACAGTCTCCATATTGCAGCCTGCAGTAACGGTAAGTTCCATATCCATAGTTTGAATTGTGACTTGAGTCAGGTTTGGCTGTGCAAGTGTCATCTCAGGGTGTTTTGGAGGGGGAGCTGTAGTCTGCTGCCGGGCTGTAGAATGTTCAGACTCCGTAGTAGGTGCTTGAGTTTTGGTAAGCTCCAGGTCCAAAGGTTTAACTGTGATACTAGGTGATGTTCGATGCTCAGCATGATCCTGATCTGGGGCTGGAACTGGCACCTCGGGATACAATGGACACTGAGCTACAACTTCCTTAATGAGCTCTGGAGGCTGAGCTTGGGTCTGCTGCATTGCTGAAGAAGGTTCAACCTCCATACTGGATTCCAGAATTAATGTAAGTTCCAGGTCCAAAGGTTGAACTGTGACCTCAGTCAAGGTTGGATGCTGAGCTTGAACTTGCTCTGGATTTGGAAGTGCCGCCTAAGGGTATGTTGGAGAATCTATAGTCTCCTGCAGGGGTGTGGAATGTTCACCTCCATAGTAGGTTCTGGAGTTGTGGTAAGCCCCTGGTCTAAAGGTTGAACTGTGACACTGGGTGATGTTGGAAGCTCAGTGTGATCCTGATCTGGTGTTGGAACTATTGGGTTCTGATATACTGGAGGCTGAGCTACAAAAAATTCCTTAGGTGGTTCTGGAGGCTGTGTTAAGTTATCCTACATGGATGGAGAAGTTTCATCCTCCTTAGTGGGTTCTGGCCTTATCATCAGTTTAAGGTCCAAAGGTTGAATAGTGACCTCAGTCAAGGTTGGATGATGAGCCTGAACTTGCTCTGGATTTGGAAATGTCACCTCGGGCTATGTTGGAGGAACTGCAGTCTGCTGCAGGGCTGCAGAATGTTCAGGCTCCGTTGTAGGTTCTGGAGCTCTGGGAAGCCCCTGGTCCAAAGGTTTAACCCTAACCCTGGGCAAGTTTAAATGCTGAGCTTGGTCCTGTCCTAGTGTTGGAACTTTTATCTCATAATGCCCTGGAATTTGTGCTACAACCTCCTTAGGTGGCGCTGGAGGCTGAGATGGGGCCTCCTGCTCGGCTGGAGAAGGTTCTGTCTATTTAAGGGGTTCCAGAGGTAGGTCTGGGAACTCCTGCTGGACTGGAGAAGATTCCATATTCTCAGGGAGCTGTAGAAGCTGAGGAAGAGTCCCTTGAGGGACTGGAAATGGTTCCACCTTTGCAGGGAGCTCTGATGAATGAGCCTGAAGTTGCTGCTGTGTGGGAGAAGGTACCACCCATCCTTAGGGGCCTCAGGAGATATATCTGAGTCCCCCTATGGAACTGTAAGCTGAGCTGGAGCCTCTTCCTGGATTAAAGAAAGCTCTATCCCTCCAGGGGGATCTGGAGTCTGAGTAGGGTTCTCCTGCTGCACTGTAGGATGTTCAACCTCGTTAGTGGGCTCTAGAGTTAAGACAACCGCCAGATCCATGGGTTTAACTGTGATATTAGGCAACACTGGATGTTCAACTTCACCTTAACCTAGAGGTGAGAATGTCACTTCATTATGTACTGAAGGTTGAGCTGCACCATCTGTACAGGCCCCTGGAGGCTGAGTTGGGTGCTGATCCTGGACTGGAGACGGTCCAACACACTCAGTGGGCTTTGGATGCTGAGCTGAGCTCTCCTGCTGGCTTGGAGAAGGTTCAGTTTCCTCAGGAAGCTCTTCAGCTTGAGTTGGGGCTTCCTGCTGAATTGGAGAAGGTTCGTCATTTTCAGAGGGGGTTGGATGCTGATCTGAAAACTCTTGCTGGACGGACAAAGGTTCCAACTGCTGAGGGGAGACTGTAGACTGAGCCGAGGTTTCTTGGGGTGGAGAAGTTTCAATCTCACTAGTGAACGCTGGAGTTATGATAAGTGCAAGATCCACAGGTTTAACAGTGACATCGGGCCACTGCAGAAGCTGAGCTTGATCCTGACCTAGAGGAGAAACTGTTGTCACAGGATGCTCTGGAGAGAAAACTACAGTCACATTAGAGAGCTCTGGAGACTGAGTTGGAGAGGATTCCACCTCACCATGAGACTCTGGATGCTGAGCTGTGGCTTCCTGCTGAGGTGGAGAAGGTACAACGTCAGGAGCCTGTGAGAACTGATCTGGAGTCTACAGCTGGCTTGTGGCAGGTATAACTTCTTCTCCACGATGCTCCGGATACTGAGCTGGGGTCTCCGCTTGTACTGAAGGTTTATTATGTGTACTGTCTTCTAGAGTTCGGCTGGAGCCTCCTGTTGAACTGACAAAAGTTCAACCTCCTCAGGTGGCTGTGAAGGCAGTGTGGGGGCCTCATGTTGCATTGTAGAAAATTCTGCATTATTAAGGGGCACTGAGGGCTGAGCTGAAGGCTTGCGCTGATTTGGAGAAGGTCCCACCTCTGGAGTGGGTTCTTTCATTATGGTAAGCTCCACATCTGCATGTTTGACAATGACACTGGATAAGTCTGAAT
>NW_021703778.1:55131388-55134119 GCF_005190385.1 Monodon monoceros | reverse complement strand
ATCTATTTCAATTTCCTGACCAAAGGCAGGAAGAATGTTTAATTACCCTAATGGTTTACCCTAATTTATTTATTAGCAGAATTAGCTCCCCATCCCAAGCTGACTTAGAACAGGACTGGCAGCGATTCATCTGCTTTCACTAGTCCTTTAAGGAAAGAGGGTGGACGGGGAGAGGTTTTGGTTGTACCTGTTCCTGCTGGCCTGATACCGGGTTCCTAGGCATCAGGCCAGGGCAGAGGCCTTCTAGGAGGCTCCAGGGTAGGGAAGGCCACATGGTTGGGGATGTAGGGCCTGGCCTCACTCAAAGCTGACAAAAGGTAGAACATATGAGTCCCTTCTGTAATTTGGCAAGGAAACTTCGCTTCTCATCCTACTGCTTTTTATGCCCCTACTCTCTATTGCCTTTATCCAAACCTCATAGAATTTTAACCGGGAGAAACGTTAGACAGTAGTTTGTCTCTTCCTTTAATAATAAGGAAATGGAGAAGGAGAAAGGGAAAATACTTTGCCCCACGGTCATACTGCTAGTGATTATCAAAAAGAAGAGGGTCCCTTTCAACTGAGGACTTCTCTACTGATCGCACTGTGCTTTGGCTGTGAGCTACGTTTTATGTCACAGTTCGGTATACACATACTATATGGACATAAGTAGTTTCTGAAACAAACTTATTGTGCACTCTGATGTTTTTCTCTTCTATTTGTATTCAAAAAGAGTATTTTGTGTTTCCCTGCTGGTCATGGCCTTTAAACTGATCCCACAATTCACTGACACCTCAGTGACAGCCTGCAGTATGAAAGTCAGAGAGGTATAGATAACTTTGCTCGTTGGTTTCAGGTGTTTACTTGGTGTGATTCAACTTATAGGATAGAGCAGCCAGGACAATAAAAGCACCTTCTCCCCACACCCACACCCCCAGCAAATGCTGCATGTGCGACTATGTCCAAAGCGGACTGGTGTGAAGTGCATCTAGAGAGTACCGTGTTTCTGCCCAGCGCCGTTGTGCAGTGTTTTCTCTGCACGATGTCACTTGTCAAAGGACCAAGAAAGGTGAGTGGGGCTGAAAATCCTGCCTATACTCCATGCTAAGCTACATGTAAAAGTCTCCCCAGAGACACTAGGGGGCCATTTTGGACAGACACAGAGAACTTCTGGAAGGACAGCATGCATGCAATGATTTTCAAGATCCCGGGTCTCTTGTGATTTTGCTCATTGTGATTATGGACTGAGGTACCCATTTAGTCCTAATACGACCAGAGATAACACATTGTGAGAGAGATGAAAAACGACATGTAACACTAACTGTGTGTGTTTTCCTCCAAGGGGCTTTTTTCGATTTCTGCTGCATAAGAGAAGCTCAGGGGAAAGTGAGAGTCAGGTAAGTTTGAGCAGCAGAAAGTACTGTGGCCAGAGAAAGCAGGGGAGATGCAGAATTAATATTTCCCTTTCTGTTTCTAGGAGGGCTCTTTCGGGAGAAGGCGGCCACTTTGACATAGGGATACGTATAGGCCTCTCAACACCACACGCAAGGAAAATATGGCACAAAAGCTACACGACAGGGAGTCTTCTGAGGAGGATGAGATATTTCTCCATCCCAGAAGAAGGCCCAAACTCGTCATCCAGAGCGCACTGAAGAGGTAGAACCACCTCCACCTCAGCAGGAGGCTCCATCTCAGCCTTCAGAGGCCCCTGAGGAACTAGAAACTCCAAGTCCTCCAGAGGCCCTCACCCGGCCTTTGGAGACACTTAAGGAGCTTGTAGTTCGACCAGTAGCACATCATGGGGTAAATGAAGCTCAGCAGTCAAACTTGTACAATTTCACTTTTAAACCTATGGATCTGGCACTTACCATAACTCCACAGGTCACTAAATAGGTTGATCCTTCTCCAGTCCAGCAGAAGACCCCATTTCAGCCTCCAGAGAGCCCTCATGAGGTGAACCTTCTCTAATCTGTCAAGACACCCCAACTCAGGCTCCAGGTCTCCCTACTGAGTATGTACATGAAATTCCAGTGAATGAAGAGGTAGCATCTCTACCTGGCGTTCAGCGTCACGCTCATTCCAACTTGCCCAGTGTTACACTTCAACCTCTGGATTTGGAACTTAACCATCACTCCAGAGCCCACTACGGAAGCTGAATTTCCTACAGCTCAGCAGGAGGCCCTGACTCCAAGTCTTGAGCATCCTGGGGGGACAGAATCTTCTCCAACCCAACAAGAGACCTCAGCTAAGCCTCCAGAGCCTCCTGGAGAGGTTGAGCCTTCAAGGGAGCAGGAGCAACCAGCTCAGCCTTCTGAGCCTCCTGGCGAAGTTGAACCTTCTCCAACCCAGCAGGAGCCCACAGGTCAGCTCCCAGGGCCTCTTGTGGAAGCTGAGCCTTCTCCAAGTGAACAGGATCAACCGACTCAGCCTTCTGAGCCTATAGAGCCTCCTGAGGAGGTGAAAACAGCAACCCAGCAGGACATTCCAGCTCAGCTTTCAGAGTCTTTTGGAGAACCTGAAACCTCTGCCACCAAGGAGGAAGCCTCAGCTCAGTATCCAGAGACCCCTAATGAGGCAGAATCTTCTGCAACCCAGCAGGAGATCCCAGCTCTGTCTCCAGCGGAGATAGAAACTTCTGCAACCCTGCAGGAGCAACCAGCTCAGCCTCCAGAGCCTTCTTCAGGGGAGGTGGAACTTTCTCCGACTCAACAGGAACAGCCAGCTCAACCTCCAGAGCATCATGAAATGACAG
>NW_021703778.1:55123984-55131288 GCF_005190385.1 Monodon monoceros | reverse complement strand
GATTGTTGGTTGCCAGGGGCTGGTAGTGGGAGGAGGATGGATTGACTACAAAGGGACATGAGGGGTCTTTTGGGAATGCAGAAGTTTTCTTTACCTCAAATGTGGTGGTGGCTACAGAAGTGTACATTTGTCAAAACACATCACACTGTATATTTAAAAATAGTGAATTTTGTGAAATGAAAATTATACATAAACCTGACTTAAGAAAATAATAAAACAAACCTAAAAAAACAATTGAATGAAAATAAATGTCAGAAAAATCAACTTGCAGTTTTTCCAATTCAAGGGTCATCATGAGGATGCCCTCAATTGTTGTAAGAGACACTTGTGTTGTTCCCATGTCTCTGAAGGAGAAGCCCAAACATGCATGATATAAAACCCAAAGACAAAAATTCTAAACTTAAGAAGATACTTAACATGTGATTACTTCAATTCTGGCTTCTGACTTGCCATAGATGATAATTCTAAAGAACTCTTACTGAAGAAATTTAAATTTGCATCATCAAATGAATGACCATGGTGCTGAACAGCAAAATCATTTTTTATTATCCGAACTTCTCATTTTCAATTGCATCTACCTCTTTGGTCACTCATTTAAAAAAAATAATGTACCCCTTATTCCTTTTTGCTTTCTGGGATAAATAATATTCCTACACGCATCTACATCTTCCATAACTATATGTGTTCTTCAACACTGTCCTCATTCTCTGCTGGCTGTCTTACCCGTATATATTCTTTCTTAATCCTTTTGTTTGCCAATAACTCTTATTTTCAATAACCCAGTTAAAATCTAAATTATGACTTTTTAGGCAAAATACTCAATCTCTGACGAAAGTAAAAAAGAGCAGAAATTATATTTTGAGCCATGGAAGTGTTGCAATACTTACAAATATTTTAATGCTGGCAATTTAAAAAGATAAGAATCTTCAACTGTTGTCAAAGGATTACAATTGAGAATTCTGAAAAATGGAATGGAATTAAAATTATCTGCATTTTCAATTACTGCCATGAAAGCTTATATTCATTTTTTTTTGGTATGGAACTTGAAGGTCAAAAAAAACCCATTTTCTCACTTTACCTATAAATCACCATTAGAATCTTTAAAACACTCTTTCATTGGGAACCACCCAGGTCTCTAAATGATAAAGTGGAGAAGAGAAACAAAGAAACAAAGAAAAAAATAGAAAAAAAGTGGCTAGCAAAGAAAAAACATGCCAAAGAACTTTTCAGGTTCAAAACCATCAAAGTGACTATGCTGGTAGGAAGCCCTCGCTCTGTAAAAAAGTACTATTTCTAGTGTCCTCCATAATTCAAGGTGTTCTTCTTTCATCTCTACAATTTTTTTTTAATTTAATGATTTAAACTACCCAGTTAAAGACAAAAATAGGGCTAATTCCTTGGTTCTGGAGCCTAAGAAGAAGAGATAAATCCAAGAGGAACTGGTGAAAGCCATACTCCCATCACATACTCCCATGTGTATACGTGTATCACAGCCTTTGTTACTGTGTATGTAATCACCTGTTTACTTGTCAGTTTCTTAGACTGTCAGCAACATGAGAGCAGGGATCACACTTTATTGTCATTATTATTCCTCTGCCTGACACAGTGCCTAATATTTACTAGGTATTTACTAAATGTTTGCCGAATAAATAAATAACATTTTGTTTATATATCAATAAAATAAACAAATTAATTTTGGGGAGCAAAATTTTATTCCAAAATGCTGGGATGGATTTCCTTCTTAGTACTTTCTTTCTTTTTTTTTTTCTTAATTCTTTAAAACAAATAAGGGGGAAAAAAAAACCCCAAAAGAAACAGGAAGAAAGAAAAGAATATCTGACTTTAGGTTAACTCTACTCAAGAATTATTAGCGTATTTTTCCAGAATATTAGAAAGATAACTATCAAAACTAATATCTTTTGGGTTGCCAGGCATCTGTGATCAGCATTTAACAGTTAATCCTCACAGTAACCTTATGTGATAGATATATTACCCCATTATACAAATGAGGAAACTGAGGCACAGAGAAGTTTCATAACTTGTCCTAAGTCATCAAGCTAGTAAGAAGCAGAGATGGAATTTGAACTCAGTTCTGACTCTATAGCCTGTGTTTAACCTGAATGAAAAAAAAGTGGGCGTGTTTTAAACATCTGTTACTTGAACCTTAATTTGGAGAGCACTAAATATAGAAATACCTTTTCAAACTTCATCTACCCATCTGGGAAAGCCTCTAAGAGAATTATATTTTCTCATTTTATTTTTTTATTTATTTCTCTTTTTACTTTTTCCTTAATCATCTCCCATGACAAATATTTAATTAGCCTATGGTCATTGAGACTTCAGAGATTTTAAAAAACATTGCAGGAAAATCAGTAAAAATGATGGAGGAAGGACATCTGATAATTCATCCCTCCACAGAAGCAACAATACCAATAACAACAACAACAAGAACAATAAAACTGGCAAAAATGGTCAGAATCAACTTCTTCTGAACTCTGGAAATTTAACCAACAGGTTGCTGCACATTGGGGAGCAATTTATTCAAGGAAAACAAATTAATTTCTGTAAGAACAATAAGATCTGTGTTGCTTGAACTTCTCCTTGACCTTTGATCTCCATGCCAGTAGTAGCCTTGAAAAACAGCCCACATCCCTGGTACCAGAAGGAGAAGCATGGACTGGGATGGCCTTCAAAGTCTCATTCCCAAAGAACTATCATTGTTTTACATGTCTTGTGGTCCCTGGAAGACCTCACTTGAAAGGCTTGCCTGTGACCTGACTGAGAAAAGCCGCTTCTCAGGTGGCATTCCTGGAAGACATTTTCAAGCAAATATTTTAACATGGCAGTTGCATGAGGCAATGGATAACAGTTTGGGGCAAAAAACAGCCCAACGAAAAAGCTTAAAAAGAAAAGCTGAGACATGAGATGTCCACAGAGACTCTTAAATGTTCCAATGTATTCCTGGGAAACTGGAAGACCACAAGATATATTCCTGGGAATGTAGGAAAATAACTGTTAGCATTAATAAATGAATTCAGGAAGGTTGTGGGATATAAGATCAATATTATATCTACACACCAGCAATGAGTAATCCAAAAATGAAATTAAGAAAGCAATTCCATGTTTAACAGCATCAAAAGACATAAAATACTTAGGGAAAACTTTAACCAAGTTAAGTGCAAGATTCACACTGAAAAGTACAAAACTGTTGAAAGAAATTGAAAAGGATCTAAATAAATATAAAGACATGCTGGATTCATGGACTGGAAGATAATCTTATTAAAATGTCACTACTTCCCAAATCGAACTATGGTTCCATTGCAATTCCTATCAAAATCCCAGCTGATATCTTTCCAGAAATTGCCAATAATTCCAAAATTCATATGGCAATTCAAGGAAACAGAATCACCAAAACAATGTTGGTAAAGAACAAAGTGGGGGACTCACACATCCTGGTTTCAATACTCAGTTCAAAGCTACTGCAATCACAGTGTGGTACTGGAATAAGAACAGACATGTATATCAGTGGAACAGAAATGACAGTATAGAAATAAACCCTCATATTTTTGGTCTATTGATTTTCAACAAGCGTACCAAAACAATTCAATGTGGAAAGAACAGTCTTTTCAAATGATACTGGGACAACTGTACATGCAGACACAAAATAATGAAGCTGGACTCCTACACTTCACACCATATATGAAAATTAACTCCAAATGGATCAAATATCCAAACGTAAGAGCTAAAGCTATAAACCTCTTAGAAGAAAACACAGGAGTAAATCTTTATGACCTTGCTTTAGACAACAGTTTCTTAGATATTATACCAGAAGCACAAAGAACCAAAGGAAAAATACATGAATGGGATTTTATAAAATTTATAAAGTTTGTGCTCCAAAGGACACTATCAAGCAAGTGAAAAAACATATAGAATGGGAGAAAATACTACAGGTGGGAAGAATAAGAGGCAGCTGGGAGAAGAAAAGCATAGTAGTTGCTAGGTGTGACAATCTCAAAATTTTGAACTATTACAAATAAAACAGCCACCCTGAATCACCCCAAAGGGCAGACCCAAGTCTTTTTGTTTTTAGTGTTTATGCCTTTCTAAATCTGAGAAGCTGCCAGGATTCTAGTACATAGCAAAAAGTGATGACAGCACCCTGAAGTGTGTCAGCTTTTGTGTGTACATAGCTATCTAAAGGAAACCAATGATAGTTGACTGGGGGAGCATTAGGGTTGCTCTGTGATGACAGCTCAATTTGCCTTCATAGTGTGGCCACACCTCCCTCACTGATATTCTCAACAATGGGGTAAATAATTTAATAGGGATAAGGCTTTGATTTTCCTCTTATTCTCTCTTAGTCCTTATGTTCTTGGTACAATATTGATGTACCACAGACAAGGCAGCATGTGAATGTTCTCTGTCTCGTTAAGTTATATAGCCATTGTACATTGTAGAGCCCTTCAGTTTCTAAAATCTAGGAGCTTGTATTGTTAGAACCAAAGAAGTGACTAAAAGAATTTTAAAAATAAGCCATCAATCTGCACCTGCATAGGTGAATGAAGGAGAAACACTTTAAAGTCAGAAAAAAAAAAGTATACTTAACATTTAGGGTTATCAACCACTGCTGGTTTTCCATAATATATTTCACTCCTGATTTTATCTGAAAAAGATATGATTACTACCAACATTCAAAAAGTGGTACTTTATTAATTAATAAGCTCTTGGCTCATTTTTGAAGTAGATTTCGGATTTAAAATAGACTACCACACTGCTAACTACTTCACCTGATATTTGTCAATAACATAGAGGCTTCATTCAAGAAACCTGCTGACTTATAATTACCTGAAACCCGGTGATGACTCAAGGTTTTGTGGGGCCTGAAGCTCATCTACGTTGAGAAATCCTATCTAATAAAAACATGTAAAGTTATGAAAACAAAAATCGCTAGGACCCTTCTCAAGACCTTGGAAGCGAGGTCCCTGAGGACCTGAGGAGCCCTGAACCCTGAGCTTCATTTAATTCATGATAAATCCACCTAAGCTGGGGCCCTTTTCCAAACTTATTTAATGCAGGAAAATTATAAACACCCCAGTAATATGTCATTATAGGTAGTAAAATGACTTAACTCAAGGGTGGTGTCTCCCTTGGTGGCTTGCGTTTGGAAAGAGATGCAATAAAGCTTATGTCTCACCATGGCAAATGTTTCCTGAATCAAATTAGCTTTGTCTATTAGAAAGACTTAGCCCAAAACAAAGACTTACTATACTGTGACAATCTTTTGAAAGTAACTGTGAACGAGTTTTAGGAGTACAGTACTAATTGATTTCCAACACCAGATGGTTCTAATTCTTTCACTAACTTTTTCTGTCATTTAAGAGGAACACAAATACAAAAGGAACGAGTTGGTGCCTCTTCCATTACAAATCTTTTCTAAACTACCACCCATTTTCTACTTCATCACCCACCTCCCTCACCTTGTTACCCTGCTGCATAGATGCTAGAATGGCTCTCATCTATGTTTTCCCATCAACATCCGTCTTTCTCCTTCCAGTATGAAAGCTTCTTGGGGACAAAGTCCCTGCCCTATGCATCTTTGTATCCCCAGTACTTTGTACAGTGCTGACACACAGTGGGCATGGCACTCAGTGAATGTTTTTGAATGAATTCATTAATTTTTAAACTGCGATTTCTTTCTTTCTTTATTTCCACAATATATTGTCCTGTGTTGCCTACATAACTATAGTGAAACTCTGATTCTTATAAGGAACATTTGCTGTTACTGGATGTTTAGGAAAGGTGGTGAGCTTAAGACGTTGTACTGACGCTACAAAAACCTCCTTGTGAAGGGACCTCATGAGCCTGGTGTGCAGGCAAAAGAACAACTGACCCTTGGTGCTCTCTCCCCAAGGTAGGCATCAGCAAACTAACAAGGGAAAGGAAGGAGGCCGCTAAAACTAGGCATCTGTAGGAATTGCTAATCCAGTTCCAGACACAGCCTCAGCACCTTCATTAACCCAAAATGTGTGAACTGTGTAAAACTGGATTTCTGACCCAAAAGACAGGTAAGAGAGTCTTTTCCAAAGCCAGGTGTAGAAGAGCTCTCTTTACCTTGAGTCTGAAATCACCTTCGGGCCATTGAACGTACCCACTATCATTTCATTGTGTCAAGAGAAATCACAGAATTTTTGAGCTGAAGGGGTGTGAAACCCACATTTCTTATTGAAGAGTAGTCAGCAAAGAAAGTATATTGAATTAGGCTACAGCAATGTATTTTCTTTATATTTTTCACACTACAGCTGAACACAAACAACGTCTTTCTCCATACCTCAAAGTTTCCTATTGGCCACAGAGAATTCACTTCAGAGATATATGCTTTTTGAAAAACAATGTTCTGGGTGGCTGGGGAGAGCCCTGTGGTGTGTGTTCAGGAATTCTTTCTGCTTTACCATTTAAAAGAGCTAATAATGTTGGGGAAGCACCCACACATTTTGCTCCCTGAAGAATTGGGTGCTAAACTTAGTTCTTTGCAGCTCTGTGTTGCATACATTTTATGCAGTTAGGAACTTTGCACATAAGCAGGAATCAAAGTTAAATTCAAAAGTGGAACTTCATGGGCCATTCGCATATTGGAGAGGCATCAGTGGGATTCCTTGACAATGCGACTTTGAGTGTTTTTGCTTGGTGCCTTTTATTGCCCATGCCAAAGATAAGTACTATGGAAAGCAGAGTGTTTCATACATATATGAGTTAAACAAGTCTCATGGCCTCTTTGTTCCTTAGTTTCCTCATTTGAAAAAAAAAAATGGCTCTCAAGACATAATTTCCTGAGTTCATACCGGGCTTACACCCAGCTAACCAATAACTGCATGATGTTTTTACACACAGTTTTTTACATTTATTCATCTTCTGTTTCACTTACTACTTGTGGAAAAACTGCATTCCATGCTGGGCCTGAAACGTTCCAAAGTTCAGTTCTGTAAGTAAATTGCAACCAAGATTTCTACAAAAAAAGACACAAGCAAAAGAAGAAGAAAAATATATATTCTTTCAGAACATTTATCCTTTGGCAATAATTCTAATTTATCTATGATGAAACATAACATCACTACTCCCTCCATACACTAAAGAAATCTCACTGTGGAAGATGTTATGATTTATACTTTCATGATTATATATGTGGTGCATTAGATACAAAATAGTAAATGCTCATTAAATACTTGTGTTAAGTGATCTTTATTTCTCTAGAAAGGCAGCACTATAGACATTTTTGGCTGGGTAATTCTTTGCTGTGGGAGGCTCTC
>NW_021703778.1:55120544-55123884 GCF_005190385.1 Monodon monoceros | reverse complement strand
GTTGTAGAGGAAAAGTGGTAATGAGGTCTCAGCAATTATAGACTCCCGTATGAACCTTGTTATATACGTGTTCATATAGTCTCCATCTGTATTTACATTTTGTTTATGACCTATGGATCAAATCTGGCCCACAGTCCATTTTTATACAGCCCATAAGTTAAAAGTGATTTTTAAAGGGCTATAAATGAGAAAAAAGAAAACTATGTGACGGAGACTGTATGTAGCCTGCAAAGCCTAAAATATTTATTTGTCTGGCCTATACAGAAAAGGATTGAGAAAGTTGGTGTAGTGAAATGAGAGGAATTAAAGTTAACCTCAAATTGTCACCTACAGGACAAGAAAATATAGAACACTTACATTAATATGAATGCCATTAACTCATAGCTTTGATAATTTAAATTAAATTAACGTTTAAGTATTAAATATTTAAGCAGATGAATTATGTAAACAGTATTGTAAAGGGACTTCCCTGGTGGCTTACTGGTTAAGACTTTGCCTTCCAATGCAGGGGGAGTGGGTTCGATCCCTGGTCAGGGAGCTAAGATCTCACATGCCTCATGGCCAAAAAACCAAAACATGAAAAAAAAGAAGCAATATTATAACAAATTCAATAGACACTTTAAACATGGTGCACATCAAAAAAAAAATCTTAAAAAAAAAATCAGTACGGTCAGGAACACATTAAGTTACCACAAGAAAATACTGTTGTTAAGGATTTCAGTGCACGAACTGTGATACTGATATTAAGAATGTTTAAGATGATGGTTAAGTGGTATATTTAGAAATGTTCACGCTAAATAAGCATATCAGAAACGCCCCTAACAAAAATCTCTGCAGCCTTTTGTTTTCTGTTTTTTGTTTGTTTGTTTTGTTTTTAGGGCCACGCCACACGACTTGCGGGATCTTAGTTCCCTGACCAGGGGTTGAACCCAGGTCCCCAGCAGTGGAAGCACCGAGTCCTAACCCCTGGATCGCCAGGGAATTCCCTCTCCAGCTTCTTTATCAAAGAGGAAATGCTTGCCTAGTATTTCTTTTTATTTAGGGATAAGGAGATAACTGTGTTTTTTGCTATAAAAGCTCAGTTCTTGTCCTTTGTCCATGGCATCCAAAGCTGTGTATGTCATTATTCCTTATGAGGCCAATTAATGATCCTCTTTAGCAAATAGATTCTTCTTGCAAATATAAAAGGCTTAAGGGAAGTGGGTATAAAGAGCCTCACATGACCCGAAAAATAGTTCTTTTAATTATCAAACCTTCCAAGCATTAAGGGGCAATCACCTTTATATTAGTCTCTTCTCTGCCATCTGGGCTCCAAACCTTACAAACACAGTTTGCAGAAAAACAAATAAGATAACTGCTCAGTGGACTAGGCCCTTCATTACTTCTACTATGAAATACTTTATAATCTGATTATTTTATGTTAGCATAAGTATTCTCATTCTTTAAAAAAAATGCCAATTAATAAAAAGCGAAAAAAGAATATGCTAATACACACTATGCCTATTGTTGTAAACATGAAGATGGGTAAGACAGGATTCCTTTTAGCAACTCATGATCTCATAGGTAAAATAAACATATAATAAGCTCAAACCAGAATGACAAAGTGCTATGGAGGCACCATGAAGTAATAAACCTACATTTCTTTTAAAACAGTCATTTCCTCCTTCTATTCACTCCCCAGCTATTTGTTGATTTTATAAATATTTGAGTTTGCTTCATGTCCACGCGCTGGCTTTCAACGTGATAGACTATGCACAGAAGCAGGATCTAGTCCATACTTTGAAGGAGTTTATGCTCAGAGGAAATGGGTTGCAAAAATAGCTATATTTAAAGAAAGAAATGAATATGGGGAAGGAGAGCTACAAGTTGGTATTGGATCACAAAAGAGGTAAAAAAAAGACTTCAAGTTGGATCAGGGAAGATGTTATTAGAGCGATGCTGTTTAAATGGGAGCACGAAGGGCCATTGGGTATCAGTGACCGACATCTTGGGAAGAGTAAGGTTGCAAAAGGAAAGTGGGAGAAAGGCAACACACAGGAAAAATACTCTGAGTACCTGTAGAGTACAAGTGGGAAGAGTAGGAGATTAGAGCCAGATCATCTAGGGCTTTGGAGGCCAAGTCAAGGATAACATGCCAAGCTACCATGTTACCACAGCAGTGCTTTAGGACAAGCTTTAGCCTGCAACAGAACCAACCACTTGGAGGGATTGTGAAAACACAAGTTCCAGCCCCATAGTTACTGATTCAAGAGGTCCAGAGTAGGCTGAGTATTTGTATATTCAATAAGCTCACAAGAGATGCTGGCATTTGAGAACCGCTTCCAAAGAGCTAATCTGGTGATCGCGTGGAGGATGGCTTAGAAAGGGAGAGGGTAGAGATGGAAACACCAGTCAGAAGACAGTTATACCCATCCAGGTGAAATGAGAGACTAAGCTGGAATCAATGGAAATATGATAGTCAGCTATTGTCAAGAGTAGGTATTTTCGAATAAAAGTCAATATGATAGAAAGTGTAATCCTGAATTAACATGACATATTAATGATAGGAGTAACTCCCTTTAAAGTTGTGTGAAAGGTTATCTTTTATTTCTACTAGTAATGAATTGGCCGAGAAAAACAGAACTATACTGGGGAGTGTGTAAATATAAGAATATCCCTTTTAATATTAGAAATTATAATGATATATAGAGATAAAAACTTTGAGCTCATAATCTAGAATTTGATGAGACCACAAAAGGTGGAATCTAATCAATGCCTCTGCCCTCAGAAAAGGTTACCTCCAAAATCTATTGATCTATAGCTGTATATTTAATTTACGAAGATCCTGAAGGTGAGACTCTTAAGAGAGGTGAGGCAGGGTTAGGGGCTCTGGAAGGTTCAAATAGTAATTCCTAAAGTTTGGAGATTAGACCAAAGCTTCTTATTTATTATTATCATTCTAACTTCTACTAGTTATCCCTACTAATTAGATATCTAATAGCTAATTGAGGCAATATTTTCCTTTTACTTTTCCTAGAGATTTATCGTGCAATAAAATACCGTCTATCGAAAGATGTACATTTGAACCACTACCTTTTTTGCAGTTTATGTAAGTTACAAATATAATTGATTATGTTTGCAAATTTTATAAAGCTTAATTTTTTATAAAATTAATTTGTGACTCATTTTGAAAGATGATTAAAATTACCAGTAAAATTTTGTAGCAAATCCTTTTTGTCTCTAGCAAAGATTAGTGTGAGAATTATTACACAGATCAGAGTGAATCATTATAGAGCAGTGGTTCTCACCCAGGGTGATTTTGCACGTAGGTGACATTTAGTAGTGTCTGGAGACATTTTTG
>NW_021703778.1:55116601-55120444 GCF_005190385.1 Monodon monoceros | reverse complement strand
GGTGAGTACAACAAATCAGCATAGTTTTTTGTGTTGAAGAAATTTTACTATCATGTCAACTCTGGCCTTCTTATAAACTTCACTTGTCAAAATAGTCCAATGGCTTGTTACCATGCATCCAATTCCATAGAGATCGCCTGGGAGTGGAGTTCCTTTAAAAATCCTGTGGGGACTTCCCTGGTGGCACAGTGGTTAAGAATTCGCCTGCAAGTGAAGGGGACGCGGGTTTGATTCCTGGTCTGGGAAGGTCCCACATGCTGCGTAGCAACTAAGTCCGTGCGCCACAATTCCTGAGCCCGCGTGCCTAGAGCCCGTACTCCACAACAAGAGTAGCCACCACAATGAGAAGCCTGCGCACCGCAATGAAGACCCAACGCACATAAAAAAAACAAACAAAAGCACAAGCAAACAAACAAAAAATCCTGGGAATATACTTTTCAGTAAAAGAACTAACTGTATTCAGTCCTCATGATTAAAGAGAAGAATCAAGTAGTAGTAGGAGGAAAGGTGGCTTTGATTCTCAGTTTGTGGGTTCTGAATCTGAACTAATTATCGTCCTTACCTCAATGAGACAGAGAATTGTAACCAAAATCGTCACTACTACAGTTACAGATATTGCCAAGATGAGTTTGTTGTTATAGCCATATCCTGGAACTTCTTTTGTGAGCTAAAAATAATAAATAACATTTTTTTAAAACAAGGAGATGGAAGGGATGAAAGCTAACTATTTTTAATCCTATTCTAAATGATAGTTAACTATTCTTAAAATACTATAAAACCCAATCCTTTCAGGCGAGTAGCTTCTATAAGAACAAGCCAAATTGAATGTTATTAATCTTATCATTAGCAATTTCTCCTACAGTTTATTTATCTACACATTATTTATCTTGTGTTATGCCTTTTCTCGTCTACCCAAGGAATAGTGGCACACTCTCTAAACGAGCAAAGTGGGAGATCACTGTCTTAGCCAGTTTCATGGCTGAAGATAAGATACAGACTAGGAGCCCATGGTATTCCTGCTTGGGCACGTTAATGGCATGTCCTAAACTGAGTAAAAGTCCAGCTCCCATGTGTCAGGGGTTATCCTCACCTCACTTGACTCCTGCTCTTTCTGCTCACTCTGGGTTTCTGTGCTCTCACTGATATAGTTGTCAGTTTTCCACTGGTCCGTATGCCATTCCGCTTTGGAAACATTTACTTCTTGCTGCTTGCTGAGAAGTTTCATCAGGAGGCCTGTTTGAGACATGAGGTTGGCACAGGCCAGCTGCCCGTGTGTCTCTGAGCAGTCCATTTTCAAAGTCTGGATAACATGAGAAATGAGCCTTCGCATGTCATTGTTGGGGATGAGGGACCGTAGCTGCTGGTTTAGCTGAGTTTCAACTTGATCACCTGGGGATGTGAGCCCTGGGAAAGGGAAGCCTGTGGGCTTGGAGGATAATTCAGTGCCCGTGTTGCGGTACTCCCATTGTGTTTTGTTGGTGTGTTGAACAGTTGGCATACTGTTGTCTGCAGCAACAGTAGAATGTGCAGTGAAGACGTTCCTATGGGTAGTGTTTCCAGGGCCGTTTCCTCCTGGCAGAGTAGAGTTTCCTCTGGAAATAATTTCATCAGAAACATTTTATGCAGTATTGTTTTCTGAAGTAGTGTGTTCTGTAGGATGGTCTGAAAGAGAAAATAATGCTAGAAAAGGATTTTCCCGAGAAGTCACTTCTCTTGAAGGTGAAACAGCCTCTCGTGGAGGGGAATTTATGAGACTCCTCGCTACAGAGAACGGAGAGCTTGCAAGCATCATTCTATTGAGTGAACTTTTCTTTCTGAACTTTCGACTCCTTTTGACTTTGGGTTTTCTGTGGACCCGATGAGACTGAGTTTCATGGAAGATGTATTTTTCACCAGAAGGTGAGATTAGTTCAGGAGCCTCAATATTTCTAACTCTAGCCTTTACAGCTTCTAAAACAAAACTAGTGTGGGATAAGTCTTTTGATTTGCTTTTAACCTCAGATGGGGATTTTGGAGGGATGGAGGCACAAGGCCTGCCCTTGAAGTACTGTTTCAGGGAAGAGGAGCCTGCTGCCTTGTGTTCCTTTATGAATGAAGACTCTGCATTGGACGACTTTCCCACCAGCTGCCTGGGCCTCTACACCATGAGATGCTGTTTCAGCTTTCTTGGGGATGGCCTCCTGAGCCTTCTTTCTTCGGCAGTGTTCGCCACAGATGCTGGGCATTCTGTTTCCTCCTGACGCTCTCATCTCCCACTGCTTTGAGGTGCATTTTCTGTATGCCCCTTGGGCCCCGGAGGCCCCTGTTCACTCTCAGCAGGTGTTTCTCTGTAATCTCAATCTTTGCTAGGCTGTCTTTCTGTGCTTGGGCAGCTTCCAATTTCTTTTGAAAGATGTAGAGTTTAAACATGGCACTTAAATGGGTGGAACGCGTATGCGTGGCAGGTTTTTCTTCCTTTTTAACCTCATCAAATTTTTCTTCAGTTTCTGCATCTAAAAATTTTCCAGAAAGTGAAGTTTCTTCAATTTATTTTTATTAGTTGAATTGTTGGGTACAGGTTTAACAGAAGGGCTCCTTGTATTGATTTTCAAAATGCCCAGTGGCATATCTCCATCTTGTGTATTTGAGAAAAGAAGTTGAATGAATGGTAATAATGTTGATTCCACATCTCCTAGATTCCCCTCTGAGATAAAAGGCAGTATGTAATTCAGTGCACTGATAATATCACTTCTATTATTAAAGTCCAGCTGCTCATTCATGAAGCCTGACAAGCTGACAGCACTTTATCTGAGGATGCCCTCTCTGACTCAATAGTCAGCTCGCTGCTGTTCTTCTTCCAGGCTTGTAACACCTTCAACGATCCTTCTGCATTCCCTATAGATGTTTCTTCATCTGTCAAAAATAACTGTTTTTGATCACTGAAGATGATGGGACAGCTTTTAGCCAGTCCACAGCCAAATAAATTAGGAATCACTCAACGTTTGAGTGCCACTTAGGAGAAAAAGAAACACACACTTAAGCCTATGACTGGCAACAACAAAATGCGAAAAAGATATCTCTTGAAAAAGTGGCTATCTACTCAGAAAATTCTGTAGCGTGAAATATACTAACTATATTCAGGATTACTCCACTGGTTCCCAGGGGCCAGAACTGAAGAAAATCCAAGGCTGGAAGACAAATATTCCCCTACTCCGCTGGACTCCCTGCAGATCTACTGTGACTCCTCAAATTTATATACCCCACCCTGTCCCTCCTCAGAGGCAGAGGAGTGTGAGCCTTCCTCTATCCACCCCTTTAGTGTGCTTGTGTCCTTGCTACTATCACAGATGACCACGACAACAACCGCCATTAACAGGTCGTCATCTGGACATTTCCTTCTCCACCCACCCACCGAGTCCTTTGCTCAGTCCCTGCTTCCATATATCCCAGCCCTCATAACAGAAGGCTCTATACAGAAAAAAAAACACTATGTCCGCCCGAGCTCTTTGCTAAAATTTGGGCAGGGATCTGGGGTATAAGAGATTTGCCCAATTGTAGGCCAACGTGGAATGTTCAACAAATCAATGGAATAATACTTGAGGTCCAAAATGCAGAAGGGAAAAAGCAACTTCTGTCAGATGGCTACTTTGCTTTCATTTCATTTTACTTCTAATATTTCCAGCTTTACTTGGGGAACCATCCAAAGCTTCTGACTGTGTGAAGGTAATGTATACCATTGTGTAGCTGGGCTTCTCTTCCAAAAGGATTAAAAGTATTTTTCCTGAGGGTCAAAGGAGGAGGGAAGTGTCATGAGAAAGGAGGAGCATGGGCTTGCAGAGAGCCCCAAACTGGGGAGAGGAGATC
>NW_021703778.1:55089155-55116501 GCF_005190385.1 Monodon monoceros | reverse complement strand
AGTGTCACTGTCAAACATGCAGACGTGGAGCTTACCATAACGAAAGAACCCACTCCAGAGGTGGGACCTTCTCCAAATCAGCGCAAGCCTTCAGCTCAGCCCTCAGTGCCCCTTACTAATGCAGAATTTTCTATAATGCAACATGAGGCCCCCACACTGCCTTCACAGCCACCTGAGGAGGTTGAACTTTTGCCAGTTCAGCAGGAGGCTCCAGCCAAACTCTAGAAGACAGTACATATAATAAACCTTCAGTACAAGCGGAGACCCCAGCTCAGTATCCAGAGCATCGTGGAGAAGAGGTTATACCTGCCACAAGCCAGCAGTAGACTCCAGATCAGCTTTCACAGGCTCCTGACGTACCTTCTCCACCTCAGCAGGAAGCCACAGCTTAGCATCCAGAGTCTCATGGTGAGGTGGAATCCTCTCCAACTCAGTCTCCAGAGCTCTCTAATGTGACTGTAGTTTTCTCTCCAGAGCATCCTGTGACAATAGTTTCTCCTCTAGGTCAGGATCAAGCTCAGCTTCTGTAGCGGCCCGATGTCACTGTTAAACCTGTGGATCTTGCACTTACCGTAACTTCAGCGTCCACTAATGACGTTGAAACTTCTCCACCCCAACAAGAAACCTCGGCTCAGTCTACAGTGTCCCCTGAGCAGTTGGAACCATTGTTAGTCCAGCAAGAATCTTCAGATCAGCATCCAACCCCCTCTGAGAATGCTGAACCTTCTCCAGTTCAGCAGGGGGCCCCAACGCAGCCTGAAGAGCTTCCTGAGGAAACTGACCCTTCTCCAAGCCAGCAGGAGCACTCAGCTCAGCATCCAAAGCCCACTGAGTGGATTGGACCTTCTCCAGTCCAGCATCAGCACCCAACTCAGCCTCCAGGGGCCTCTATAGATGGTGCAGCTCAACCTTCAGTACATAATGAAGTGACATTCTCACCTCTAGGTCCAGGTGAACTTGAACATCTAGTGTTGCCTAATATCACAGTTGAACCCGTGGATCCTGCGGTTGTCTTAACTCTAGAGCCCAGTAAGAGGTTGAACATCCTACAGTGCAGCAGGAGGACCCTACTCAGACTCCAGATCCCCCTGGAGGGATAGAGCTTTCTTTAATCCAGGACGAGGCCCCAGCTCAGTCTCCGGTTCCCCAGGGGAGCTCAGCTATATGTCCGTAGCCCCCTTAGGAGGTGGTACCTTCTCCCGCAGAGCAGGAGCTACAGGCTCATTCATCAGAACTCCCTGCAAAGGTGGAACTATTTCCAGTCCCTCAAGGGACCCTCCTCACCTTCTACAGCCCCCTGAGAACATGGAATCTTCTCCAGTCCAACAGGCGTTCCCAGGCCTACCTCTGGAACCCCTTAAAGAGACAGAACCTTCTCCAGCTGAGCAGGAGGCCCCATCTCAGCCTCTAGCGCCACCTAAGGAGGTTGTAGCACAAACTCCATCGAGTGCATTATGAGATGACAGTTCCAACACTAGGACAGGATCAAGCTCAGCATTTAAACTTGCCCAGAGTCACAGTTAATCCTTTGGACCAGGGTCTTCCCACAGCTCCAGAACCTACAACGGAGGCTGAATATTCTGCAGCCCTGCAGCAGACTGCATTTCCTCCAACATAGCCCGAGGTGACATTTCCAAATGCAGAGCAAGTTTAGGCTCAGCATCCAACCTTGACAGAGGTCACAATTCAACCTTTGGACCTTGAACTGACCATAAGGGCACAACCCACTAAGGAGGATGAACCTTCTCCAACCATGCAGGATAACTTAACACAGCCTCCAGAACCACCTAAGGAGGTTTCTGTAGCTCAGCTTCCAGTATATCAGAGCCCAATAGTTCCAACACCAGAACAGGATCACACTGAGCGTCCAGCATCACCCAGTGTCACAGTTCAACCTTTAGACCAGGGGCTTACCACAACTCCAGAACCTACTATGGAGGCTGAACATTCCAATCCCCTGCAGGAGACTATAGATCCTCCAACATACCACGAGGTGACACTTCCAAATCCAGAGCAAGTTCAGGCTCAGCATCCAACCTTAACTGAGGTCACAGTTCAACCTTTGGACCTGGAACTTACGTTAACTCTGGAATCCACTTTGGAGGTTGATCCTTTTCCAACCATGCAGCAGACCCATGCTCAGCCTCCAGAGCTCATTAAGGAAGTTGTAGCTTAGTCTCCATTGTACTCCAAAGTGACAGTTCCAGCACCAGATCAGGATCATGCTGAGCATCCAGTATCACCCAGTTTCACCGTTAAACCTTTGGACCTGGAACTTAACACAACTCCAGAACCTACTACAGAGTCTGAACATTCTGCAGCCCAGCAGCAGACTACAGCTCCCCCTCCAAAACACCCTGAGATGACACTTGCACAGCGAAACCTGACTCAACTCACAATTCAACCTATGGATGTGGAAATTACCATTACTGCAGGATCCATTATGGAGACTGTACCTTCTCCAATCATGCAGCACACCCCAACTCAGCCTCCAGAGGCACCTCAGTATGTTGTACTTCAATCTCCATTCCAACAGGATGTGACAGTTCCAAATCCAAGTAAGGATCAAGGTCAGCATTCAACATCATCCAGCGTCAGAGTTCATTATGTGGACCTAGAGCAAACCACCACTCCAGAATCCACTATGGAGGCTGGACATTGTACATCCCTACAGCAGACTACAGCTTCCCCTCCAAAACACCCTGAGGTGACACTTGTACAACCAAACCTGACTCGAGTCACAGTTCTACCTGTGGGCCTGGGAGTTAACATATCTCAGCAACCAAGGGCATCTGAGACAGTTCTTTTTCCTTCGACTCAGTATTCAGTATCCACAGGCCTTTCTGGTGTAAAATATACCCCAGAAAAGAAGCAGCCAGAACAGAGTGCCACCACAAACTTCAGCATATGTGAGCTGTGTACCTGCACAAATGAGACGCTGGCGTGTGTTGGTCTTAGCCCAAAGCAGAAGCTCCACAGAGTGCCTGAGCCAGAGCCTAACGCCTACAATGGCACCTTCACCATCATGTAAGATTCGCCTCTCCTCATTTGTTCTCTGCATCCTGCCTGACATGGCAGCCTTTCTTCAGGTCTTCCTGGGTCCTCCTTTTCTCCCCAATCCACATTGACTGACTTTCTGTTTTCACCTTTTGTTTGTCAATGATTCCTTATCTTCCTTCTCCTCCTTACCATTTTTCCCTCTCCTCCAGTCTTTTATTTTTAATTGCCCTTATTTTTTCCTTCTCCATTTTTTACCCCATTATTTAATTCCTTAACACCTAATCTTCTCTCATCTTTATTCCATCGTGTTTACAGCAACATGTCCCTCTCCCCATCTCATTGGTGGTAATACAACAAAGTGGTTAAGAGTAGAAATTCCGGAGCCAGACTACCTGGGTTTGAACCCAGGTCTGTCATTTATTAGCTTTATGACTCAATTTCCTCATCTGTAAAATGGGGATTATGGTAGTCATCATGTCATAGTATGACTCCTATGACTCCTCAATCTCCCAATGACTCCAATCTCATTGGGAGATTTAGATGAGTTAATATAGGTAAAGCTCTTCTGTCAGTGCCTAGCATATATTTTAGTGTAGCTATTATTATTATTCAATCCCTCAGTTATATCTAGAACTCAAGTTTGTCCCCTGGCTTTCTATATGTAGCACCCATTTGTGCCCAACCCCGGGCTAAGTACTTTGGGAGCCACGGAAGTATATGGCATTGTCTCCAGAAATGACAATGACAAGTTGGAAGAAAGGGGATATGCCTTAAAAGGGAGGTAATATATAATTAAGTATGAAGAGAAATACAGATAGGTGGTGTAATTCACCAGAACCTGTAATCACAGGGGTGTGGAGGTCATGGAAGGCTGCATGGATAAGCTCAGTGTTTAGCTGGGACTTAAAGATTGGCTGTGATTTGTCAGAAAAATAATAGGCAGTAGAGTCTAGGCAAAGATGTGACTGCAGGGATGATCAGAATTTAATAGATTAGTCTGGCTGTCAATAATTGGGTTAGGTAACAATGAAAGATAGGATTATGAAAAACCTTGGCTATCGGCAATTCAGGTTTGAAAGTTCCGCTGTAAGATATGGGGAGCCACTGCAAGTTTTCAAGCAAGAGAGACAAATGATGAAAACAAGAGGCTTAATTTAAACACGAAGATGGGTAAGACAGGATTCCTTTTAGCAACTCATGATCTCATAGGCAAAATAAGCATATAAGCTCAAACCATAATGACAAAGTGCTGTGGAGGCACCATGAAGTAATAAAACTACATTTCTTTTAAAACAGTCATTTCCTCCTTCTATCCATTCCCCAGCTATTTGTTGATTTTATAAATATTTGAGTTTGCTTTATGTCCACGTGTTGGCTTTAAATATGATAGACGATGCACATAAGCAGGATCTAGTCCATACCTTGAAGGAGTTTATACTCAGAGGAAATGGGTTGCATAAAGGGCTGTATTTAAAGAAAGAAATGAATATGGGCAATGAGAGCTACAAGTTGGTGCTGGAGCACAAAAGAAGGAAAAAAGACTTCAAATTGGATCAGGGAAGATGTTACTAGAGCAATGCTGTTTAAACGGGACCTCGAAGGGCCATTGGGTATCAATGACAGACATCTTGGGAAGAATAAGGTTGCAAAAGGAAAGTGGGAGAAAGGCAAAACACAGGAAAAATACTCTGAGTACCTGTAGAGTACAAGTGGGAAGAGTAGGGGATTAGAGCCAGATCATCTAGGGCTTTGGAGGCCATGCCAAGCTAGCATGTTACCACAGCAGTGCTTTAGGACAAGCATTAGCCTGCAAGAGAACCAACCACTTGGAGGGCTTGTGAAAACACAAGCTCCACCCCCACAGTTACTGATTCAAGAGGTCCAGAGTAGGGCTGAGTATTCGTATCTTCATTAATTCACAAGTGATGCTGGTATTTCAGAACCAGTTCCGGAGAGTTAATCTGGGGATCGCGTGGAGGATGGCTTAGAAAGGGAGAGGGTAGAGATGGAAACACCAGTCAGAAGACAGTTATACCCATCCAGGTGAAATGAGAGACTAAGCTGGAATCAATGGAAGTAAGATAGTCAGCTATAGTCAAGAGTAGGTATTTTCGAATAAAAGTCAAAATGATAGAAAGTGTAATCCTGAATTAACATGACATATTAATGATAGGAATAACTTCCTTTCAAGTTGTGTGAAAGGTTATCTTTTATTTCTTCTGGTAATGAATTGGCGTAGAAAAGCAGAACTATAGTGGGAAGTGCGTAAATATAAGAATATTTCTTTTAATAGAAGAAATTATAATGATATATAGAGATAAAAACTTTGGGCTCATAATCTAGAATTTGATTAGACCACAAAAGCTGGACTCTAATCAATGCTTCTTCTCTCAGGAAAGATTACCTCCAAAATCTATCAGGATCTATAGTTGTATATTTAATTTATGAAGGTCCTGAATGTGAGACTTTTAAGAGAGGTGAAGGCAAGGTTAGGAACTCTGAAAGGTTCAAATAGTAATTCCTAAGGTTTGGAGTTTAGACCAAAGCTGCTTATTTATTATTATCATGCTAACCTCTACTAGTTATTCCTACTAATTAGATATCTAATAGCAAATTGAAGCAATATATTCCTTTTAATTTTCCTAGAGATTTTTCCTGCAGTAAAATACCATCTGTCGAAAAAATTACATTAGAACTACTACCTTTTTTGCAGTTTATGTAAGTTACAAATATAACTTCATTATATTTGGAATTTTTATAAAGCTTAATTTTTTATAAAGTTAATTTGTTACTCATTTTGAAAGATGATTAAAATTACCAGTAAAATTTTGTAGCAAATCCTTTTTGTCTCTAGCAAAGATTAGTGTGAGAATTATTACACAGATCAGAGTGAATCATTATAGAGCAGTGGTTCTCACCCAGGGTGATTTTGCACGCAGGTGACATTTAGTAGTGTCTGGAGACATTTTTGCTTGTCAGATCTGTATATGCTACTGACATCTAGTGGACAGAGGCCAGAGATGATAGTAAACATCCAAGAGTGTACAGGAGAGCCTCCCACAGCAAAGAATTACCCAGCCGAAAATGTCTATAGTGCTGCCTTTCTAGAGAAATAAAGATCACTTAAGACCAGTATTTAATGAGCATTTACTATTTTATATCTAATGCACCACATATATAATCATGAAAGTATAAATCATAATATCTTCCACAGTGAGATTTCTTTAGTGCATGGAGGGAGTAGTGATGTTATGTTTCATCATAGATAAATTAGAATTATTGCCAAAGGATAAATATTCTGAAAGTATATATATTTTTATTTTGCTTGTGTCTTTTTTTGTAGAAGTCTTGGTTGCAGTTTACTCACAGAACTGAGCTTTGGAACGTTTCAGGCCTGGCATGGAATGAAGTTTTTACACAAGTAGTAAGTGAAATAGAAGATGAATAAATGTAAAAAACTGTGTATAAAAACATGATACAGTTATTGGTTAGCTGGGTGTAAGCCCAGTATGAATTCTGGTAAGGATGTCTTGAGAGCCATTTATTTTTTATTTTATTTCAAATGAGGAAACTTAGGTACAAAGAGGCCAAGAGACTTGTTTAAGTCATATATGAAACCCTCTGCTTTCCATAGTACTGAACTTTGGCTCGGGCAATAAAAGGCACCAAGCCAAAACACTCAAATTAGCATTGTCATGGAAACCCACTGATGCCTCTCCAATATGCGAATGGCCCATGAAGTTCCACTTTTGAATTTAACTTTGATTCCTGCTTATGTGCAAAGTTCCTAACTGCTTAAAATGTATGCAACACAGAGCTGCAAAGACCTAAGTTTAGCACCAAATTCTTCAGGGAGCAAAAGGTGTGGGTGCTTCCCCAACCATTATTAGCTCTTTTAAATGGTAAAGCAGAA
Source organism: Monodon monoceros (assembly GCF_005190385.1). Lineage (NCBI taxonomy): Eukaryota > Metazoa > Chordata > Mammalia > Artiodactyla > Monodontidae > Monodon > Monodon monoceros. The sequence goes on along the minus strand of NW_021703778.1, from coordinate 55,109,588 downwards.
AGAATTCCTGAACACACACCACAGGGCATTCCCCAGTCACCCAGAACATTATTTTTCAAAATGCATATATCTCTGAAGTGTAATGTTTGTGGCCAATAGGAACCTTTGAGATATGGAAAAAGACATTGTTTGTGTTCAGCTGTAGTGTGAAAAATATAAAGAAAATACATTGCTGTAGCCTAATACAATATACGTTCTTTGCTGACTACTCTTCAATAAGAAGTGTGGGTTTTACACCCCTTCAGCTCAAAAATTCTGTGATTTCTCATGACACAAGGAAATGATAGTGGGTACATTCAATGGACCGAAGGCGATTTTAGACTCAAGGCAAAAAAGAGCTCTTCTACACCTGGCTTTGGAAAAGACTCTCTTACCTGTCTTGTGGGTCAGAAATCCAGTTTCACACAGTTCACACATTTTGGGTTAATGAAGGTGTTGAGGCTGTGTCTGGAACTGGATTAGAAATCCCTGCAGATGCCTATCTTTAGTGTCCTCCTTCCTTTCCCTTGTTACCTTGCTGATGCCTACCTTGGGGAGAGAGCACCAAGGGTCAGTTTTTCTTTTGCCAGCACATCGGAGAGCAGGCTGATGAGGTCCCTTCACCAGGAGGTTTTAGTAGCGTCAATACAAGGTCTTAAACTCACCACCTTTCCTAAACATCCTATAACACCAAGAGTTCCTTATAAGAATCAGAGTTTCACTATAGTTATGTGGCAACACCGGAAAATATATTGTGGAAATCAATCAATCAATCAATCACAGTTTAAAAATTAATGAATTCATTCAAAAACATTCACTGAGTACCATGCCCACTGTGTGTCAGGAGTGTACTACGTGCTGGGGATACAAAGACACATAGGGCAAGGACATTGTCCCCAAGAAGCTTTCATATTGGGAGGAGAAAGATGAAAGTTGATGGGAAAACATAGATGAGAGCCATTCTAGCATCTATGCAGCAGGGTAACAAGGTGAGGGAGGGGGTGGATGAAGTAGAAAATGGGTGGTAGGTTAGAAAAGATTTGTAATGGAAGAGGCACCAACTTGTTCCTTTTGAATTTGTTTTCCTCTGTAATGACCGAAAAAGTTAGTGAAAGAATCAGAACTATCTGGAGTTGGAAATAAATTAGTACTGTACTCCTAAAACTCATTCACAGTTACTTTCAAAAGACTGTCACAGTATAGTAAGTCTTTGTTTTGGGCTAAGTCTTTCTAATAGACAAAGCTAATTTGATTCAGGAAACATTTGCCATGGTGAGATAAAAACTTTATTGCATCTCTTTCCAAAGGCAAGCCACCAAGGGAAGATGCCACCCTCGAGAGTTAAGTCATTTTACTACCTATAATGACGTATTATTGGGGTGTTTATAAGTTGCCTGCATTAAATAAGTTTGGAAAAGGGCCTCAACTGAGGTGGATTTATCATGAATTCAATGAAGCTTAGGCTTCAGGGCTCCTCACTTGCATAGGTCCCTTCCAAAGTCTTGAGAGGGGTCCTAGCGATTTTTGTATTCACAACTTTGCATGTTTTTATTAGATAGGATTTCCCAAAGTAGATGAGGTTCAGGCCCCACAAAACCTTGATTCATCACCGGGTTTCAGGTAATTATAAGTCAGTAGGTTTCTTGAATGAAGCTTCTATGTTATTGACAAACATCAGGTGAAGTAGTTAGCAGTGTGGTAGTCTATTTTAAATCCGAAATCTACCTCAAAGATGAACCAAGAGTTTATTAATTACTAAAGCACCACTTTTTGACTGGTGGTAGTAATCATATCTCTCTCAGATAAAATCAGGAATGAAATATATTATGGAAAAGGAGCAGTGGTTGATAATCCTAAATGTTAAGTATACTTTTTCTTTCTGATTTTATAGTGTTTCTCCTTTATTCACCTAGGCAGTTCCAGACCGATGGCTTAGTTTTAAAAATTCTTTTAGTCACTTCATTGGTTCTAACAATACAAGCTCCATGATTTTAGAAACTGAAGGACTCTACGATGTATAAAGGCTATATAACTTAACCAGACAGAGTGCATTCACATGCTGTCTTGTCTGTGGTACACCAATATTGAACCAAGAACAAGAGAGAATAAGAGGAAAATCAAAGCCTTATCCCTATTAAATTATTTACCCCATTTTGGAGAATATCAGTGAGGGAGGGGGGCCACACTATGAAGGCAAACTGAGCTGTGGTCACAGAGCCGCCCTAACGCTCCCCCAGTCAACTAGCGTTGGTTTCCTTTAGATAGCTATGTACACACAAAAGCTTACACACTTCAGGGTGTTGTCATCACTTTTTGCTATGTACTAGAATCCTGGCAGCTTCTCAGATTTAGAAAGGCATAAACGCTAAAAACAAAAATAACTTGGGTCTGCCCTTTGCCATGATTTAGGGTGGCTGTTTTATTTGGAATAGTTCAAAATTTTGAGACTGTCACACCTTGCAACTACTATATTTTCTTCTCCCCACTGCATCTTATTCTTCCCACCTGTAGTATTTTCTCCCATTCTATATGTTTTTTTCACTTTCTTGATAGTGTCCTTTGAAGCACAAACTTTTTAATTTTTATCAAATCCCATTCATCTATTTTTCCTTTGGTTGTTTGTGCTTCGGGTATTATATCTAAGAAACTGTTGTCTAATGTAAGGACTACTCCTGTGTTTTCTTTTAAGAGTTTTATAGCCTTTGCTCTTTACATTTGGATATTTGATCCATTTGGAGTTAATTTTCATATATGGTGTGAAGTGTAGGAGTGCAGCTTCATTATTTTGTGTGTGGATGTACAGTTGTCCCAGCATCGTTTGAAAAGAGTCTTCTTACCACATTGAATTGTTTTGGCATGCTTGTTGAAAATCAATAGACCGTAAATATGAGGGTTCATTTCTATACTGTCATTTCTGTTCCATTGATTTACATGTCCTGTCTTATTCCAGTACCACACTGTGATTGCAGTAGCTTTGAACTGAGTTTTGAAACCAGGATGTGTGAGTCCTCCCACTTTGTTTACCAACATTGTTTTGGTGATTCTGTTTCCTTGAATTGCCATATGAATTTTAGAATTAGCTTGGCAATTTCTGGAAAGAGGTCAGCTGGGATTTTGATAGGATTTGCAATGTAACCATGGGTCGATTTGGGAAGTAGTGACATTTTAATATGACTATCTTCCAGTCCATGAATCCAGCATGTATTTTTATTTATTTAGATCTTCTTCAATGTCTTTCAACAGTTTTTTACTTTTCAGTGCGAATCTTGTACTTACTTGGTTAAATTTTTCCCTAAGTATTTTATTTGTTTTGATGCTGTTACACATGGAATTGTTTTCTTAATTTCACTTTTGGATTACTCATTGCTGGTGTGTAGAAATCTTTTTTTTTTTTTTTTTTTTTTGTGGTATGCTGCCTCTCACTGTTGTGGCCTCACCCGTTGCGGAGCACAGGCTCCGGACGTTCAGGCTCAGCGGCCATGGCTCACAGGCCCAGCCGCCCCGCGGCATGTGGGATCCTCCCGTACCAGGGCACGAACCTGTGTCCGCTGCATCGGCAGGCGGACTCTCAACCACTGAGCCACCAGGGAAGCCCTAGAAATAATATTGATATCATATCCTGAAACCTCGCTGAATTCATTTATTAATGCTAACAGTTATTTTCCTAGATTCCCAGGAATATGTCTTGTGGTCTTCCAGTTTCCCAGGAATACATTGGAACATTTCAGTCTCTGTGGACATCTCATTCCTCAGCTTTTGTTTTTAAGCTGTTCGGTTGGGCTGTTTTTTGCCCCATACTGTTATCCATTGTCTCATGCAAGTGCCATGTTAAAATATTTGCTTCAAAATGTTTTCCGAAATGCCACCTGAGGAGAGGCTTTTCTTACTAGACTGCTCATGGTCAGGTCAAAGACAAGCCTTTCACGTGAGGTCTTCCAGGGGACCACCAGACATGTAAAACAATGACAGTTCTTTGGGAATGAGTCTTTTTGAAGGACCTCCCAGACCATGCTGCTCCTTCGGATACCAGGGATGTGGGCTGTTTTTCAAGGCTACCACTGGCATGGAGAGCAAAGGTCAAGGACAAGTTCAAGCAACACAGACCTCATTGTTCTTACAGAAATTAATTTGTTTTCCTTGAATAAATTGCTCCCCACTGTGTTGCGAGCCTGTTGGTTAAATTTCCAGAGTTCAGAAGAAGTTGATTCTGACCATTTTTGCCAGTTTTGTTGTTGTTGTTATTGTTATTGTTGCTTCTATGGAGGGATGAATTTTTAGATGTCCTTCCTCCATCATTTTATTACTGATTTTCCTGCAATGTTTTTTAAAATCTCTAAAGTCTCAATGACCATAGGCTAATTAAATATTTATTATGGGAGATGATGAAGGAAAAAATAAATAAAAAGAAAAATAAATAAATAAATAAAAAGAGAAAATATAATTCTCATAGAGGCTTTCCCAGATGGGTAGATGAAGTTTGAAAAGGTATTTCTATATTTAGTGCTCTCCAAATTAAGGTTAAAATGACAGATATTTTAAAACCCCCCCTTTATTTTTTTCATTCATGTTAAACACAGGCTTTAGAGTCAGAACTGAGTTCAAATTCCAGCTCTGCTTCTTACTAGCTTGATGACTTAGGACAAGTTATGTAACTTCTCTGTGCCTCTGTTTCCTCATTTGTACAATGGGGTAATATATCTATCACATAAGGTTACTGTGAGGATTAAATGTTAAATGCTGATCACAGATCCCTGGCAACCCAAAATATATTAGTTTTGATGATTATCTTTATAATATTCTGCAAAAGTACACTAGTAATTCTTGAGTAGAGTTAACCTAAAGTCATATATTCTTTTCTTTCTTCCTGTTTCTTTTGGGGTTTTTTTCCCCTTATTTGTTTTACAGAGCAAAGGAAGAAGAAAAAAAAAGAAAGAACTAAGAAGAAAATCTATTCCAGCATTTTGGAATAAAATTTTGTTCCCCAAAATTAATTTGTTTAGTTTATTGATGTATAAAAAAATGTTATTTATTTATTTAGCAAAGATTTATTAAATACCTAGTAAATATATAGCCACTATGTCAGGCACACTAAAATAGTGACAATAAAGTGTGGTCCCTGCTCTGAAGTTGCTGACAATCTAGGACACTGACAAGTAAAACAGTCATTACATACACAGTAACAAAGGCTATGATACTAGAATACACATGGACTATGTGATGGTAGTATGGCTTTCACCAGTTCCTCTCGGATTTATCTCTTCTTTGGCTCCAGAACCAAGGAATTAGACCTATTTTTGTCTTTAATTAGGTAGTTTAAATCATGAAATTTTCAAAAAATTTGTAGAGATGAAAGAAATCACCTTGAATTATGGAGGACACTAGAAATAGTACTTTATTACAGAGCAAGGGCTTCCTACCAGTATAGTCACTTCGAGGGTTTTGAGCCTGAAAAGTTCTTTGGCATATTTTTTCTATGCTAGCCACTTTTTTTCTATTTTTTTGTTTGTTTCTCTTCTCCACTTTATCATCTAGAGACCTGCCTCGTTCCCAATGAAAGGGTGTTTTACAAATTCTAATGGTGATTTATAGGTAAAGTGAGAAAATGTGTTTTTTTTGACCTTCAAGTTCCATACCAAAAAAAATGAATATAAGCTTTCATGGAAGTAATTGAAAATGCAGATAATTTTAATTCCATTCCATTTTTCAGAATTCTCAATCGTAATCCTTTGACAGCAGTTGAAGATTCTTATCTTTTTACATTGGCAGCATTAAAATATTTGTAAGTATTGCAACAGTTTCATGGCTCATGAGATAATTTCTGCTCCTTCTTTCTTTCGTCAAAGATTGAGTACTTTGGCTAAAAAGTCATAATTTAGATTTTAACTGGGTTATTGAAAATAAGAGTTATTGGCAAAGAAAAGGATTAAGAAAGAACATATATGGGTAAGACAGCCAGCAGAGAATGAGGACAGTGTTGAAGAACACATATAGTTATGAAGATGTAGATGCATGTAGGAATATTATTTATCCCAGAAAGCAAAAAGGAATAAGGGGTACATTATTTTTTTAAAGAAGAGTGATCCAAGAGGTAGATGCAATTGAAAATGAGAAGGTAGGATAATAAACAATGATTGTGCTGTTCAGCACCAAGGTCATTCATTTGATGATGCAAATTTAAATTTCTTCAATAAGAGCTGTTTGGAATTATCATCTATGGCAAGTAAGAAGCCAGAATTGAAGTAATCACACGTTAAGTATCTTTTTAAGTGTAGAATTTTTGTCTTTGGGTTTTATATCATGCATGTTTGGGCTTCTCCTTCAGAGACATGGGAACAACACAAGTGTCACAGCAATTGAAAGCATCCTCATGATGACCCTTGAATGGGAAAAACTGTAAGTTGATTTTTCTTACGTTTATTTTCACTCATTTGTTTTTTTTATGTTTGTTTTATTATTTTCTTAAGTCAGGTTTACTCATGTACAACTTTCATTTCACAAAATTCACTGTTTTTAAATATACAGTGTGATGTGTTTTGACAAACGTATAGTTAGTTCTGTAGCCACCACCACATTTGAGGTAAAGAACATTTCTGCTCTCCCAAAAGACCCCTCATGTCCCTTTGTAGTCAATCCATCCTCCTCCCACTACCAGCCGCTGGCAAAAACCAGTCTGATTTTTGTCCATGTAATGTTGCCTTTTCCAGAAAGTCTTATAACAAATCATGTGGAATGTAGCCTTTTGTTTTTGGCTTCTTTCACTTAGCCAGTCTCTTTGGAGATTTATCTGTTTTGTTGCACCTGTCAGTATTTCATTCCTTTTTATTGCTGAGCAGTATTCTAGTTGGGTGGATACACAGTTTGTTTACGCATTCAGTGACTGATGAACATTTGAGTTTTTTCTAGTTTTTTGGCAGTTTTGAACAAAGCCTCTGAAAACACTCACACGTGTGTGTGAACATATGTTTTGTGCGGGCACACGTTTTCATTTCTTTGAGGTAAAATACTTAAGGGTGGGATTGCTTCATCATATGCTAAGCGCATATTTAACTTTTTAAGAAGCTGCTAAACTGTTTTCTAAAGTGCCTGTGCTTTTTTGCTTTCCCACTAGCAGTTTATGCGAGCTTCAGTTGCTCCACATCGTCACCTGATACTTATATTTCTTTTTTAAAAAAATTTAGCCTTTCTCGTAGGTGTGTAGTTGCATCTCGTGGTTTTTGCCACATTTTGCATTTCTGTAATAGCTGATGATGTTGAGTGTCTATTGATGTGCAAATACCTTTTTAAAGAAGTGTCTGTTCAAATCCATTTTTAAATTGGATATTTATATTGAGTTTTAAGAGTGCTTTATATAAAAAGCAAAGGAACAAGTCCTTTTTCTCAGATATGTGTTTAGTAAATATCTTCTCCCAGATTGTGACTTATCTTCATTGTATTACAGTGTCTCTGAAGAGTAGAAGTTTTAAATTTTTGATGATCTCTAATTTAGCAATTTTTCTTGTTTTTCATATTTATTTATTTGGCTGTTCTGGGTCTTAGTTGTGGCAGATGGACTCCTTAGTTGCGGCTCATGGGCTTCTTAGTTGTGGCATGCGAACTCTTAGTTGCGGCATGCATGTGGGAACTACTTCCCTGACCAGGGATCGAACCCGGGTCCCTGCATTGGGAACTCAGAGCCTTAACCACCAGGGAAGTCCCTTAGCAATTTTTCTTAGATGGTTTGTGCTTTTCTGTGTCTTATCTAAGAAATCTTTGTCTGAGACCCCATTGTCTAACCCAAAATCACAAAGATTTTCTCCTATGTTTCCTTCCAGAAGTTGTATAGTTCCATTTAGGTCTATGATTCATTTTGAGTTAATTTTCATATATGTTGTGAGGGAAGGGTCAAGTTTCATTTCTTCGCAGTTTAAAAACTATTTCTGTAGGACCCTATTGGGACAGTTTATTACACAACTTACTGCACCTTAAACTGTACCATCCCCCCTCCAATATGGCAAGCTAATAGAAACTTTCTGTTATGCCAAGGCTAGGTGAGGGGATTGCATGAGATTAGTATGCAGAAAGGGCACTGTATTTAGCAGTCTGTTCCAACCGTCTTTGTCAGGTCAGCTGACAAATCAGTGTCTTCACCACGCCATCACACATTGTTCACTGCTCTAGCCTCATCTTCCTCAGCCTCCAACAGCATCTGCCACAATTGCGATCCCTCTCTTGTCAGCTAGATGCCTTCCTCTCTGGATATTAAAAATTATTTCCCTATGTGACTACAATACTGTTAACACACAGTATTGAAGAAATTAAATTCCTACACAATGATATTACCTTATAAAAAGTTTCTATTCAGATTTCCCCAGTTGTCTCTCTCATATAACATCATTTCTTTTAACAGCTTTTTGAGGTATAATTGACATACAATAATCTGTGTTCACACACACGCATATATAAACACCATGAAGACATCACCAAAATCAAAATGTCCATCTCCTCAGAAAGTTTCTTAACGTCTCTTTGTAATTCTTCCTTCCCATTGTTCCTGCCCTTCCCAATCACCATGCAACCATTGCTCTGCTTTCTGTTTGCATTTTCTAGAATTGTATGTAGATGGAATCATACAGTGTATACTTTCTTCTAACTGGTTTCTAACTCAGCATGATTATTTTAATTTTCATCCATATTGTTGTATATATCAGTAATTCATTTCTGTTTATTGCTGAATAGAATTGCATTATATTGATGAACCACAATTTATCTATTCACCATTGATGAACATTTGAGTTGTTTCAGACTTTGCCTATTACAGATAAAGTTGCTATGAATATTTGTGTACAAGTCTTTGTATGGATGTATACTTCCATTTCCCTTGGGCAAATACCTGCAAGTAGAATGGCTGGATCATTGGTAAGTGTATGTTTAAGTTTTTAAAAAATACCTGTTTTCTATAGTGGTTTGATCATTTTACATCTCTACCAGCAGTGTATGAGAATTGCATTTTCTTCACGTTGCGGCCAGCACTTGCTATGCTCAGTATTTTTAATTTTAGATAGTTTAATAGGTGTGTAGTTGTATCTCACTATAGCATCCCTAATGATTAATCATGTCAAACGTCTTTTCATATGCTTATTTTCCATCTGTATATCTTTGAATCTTTAATCTATATTTTTCTGGAGTTTTGAGAGTTCTTTATATATTCTGGAAATTACTCCTTTATCCAATATGTAAGTTGCTAAGTATTTTCTCCCATTCTGTGACTCATCTTTCTGTTCTCTCAGTAGTGTCTTTTGCAGGGCAGAAATTCTTAATTTAGATAGTGTCTAATTTATCTATTTTTTTCTTTCATGGATTATGCTTTTGGTGTTGTATCTAAGAAATCTTGCCTAACTCAAGGTCATAAAATTTTTCACCTGTTTTGTTCTAGAAGTTTTATACTTTTATGTTTTACATTTAGATCTTTGAACCAATTTGAGTTCCTTTCTGTATACGGTTTGGATGGAAGTTCTCTTTTTTTGTTTGGTTTTTGCACCTGTATATTCAATTGTTCTAGCATTATTTGGTGAAAAGACTATCATCTCTCCACTTAAATGCCTTTGAACCTGAAAGTCAGTTGTTCACATCTCTCTACTTCTGAACATTCTATTCTCTTCCTTTGATCCTTTTGTCTATCTTTATACTACTATCACAATGTCTTTAAAGTGTTACTTCATAAACCTTGAAATCAGTTACTGTTAGTTCTTCAACTTTGTTCTTTTTCAACGTTGTTTTAGTTATTCTAAATTTTATTTCCACATGAATTTTAGAATTAGGTTTTCAATTTCTACAGAAAAGCCTACTGGTATTTTGATCTATAAATCAGTTTGGGGAGAAATGATGTCTTAACAATATTGAATCTTCTGATCCATGATTACATTTTATCTCTTCATTTATTTAGGTCTTCCTTAATTTCCCCCAGCAATATTTTACAGTTTTCACTTTGCAAGTCTTTTACATGTTTTGTCAGATTTATTCTAAATATTTTATATGTTTGATTCTATTATAAGTAGTATTTTAAAACTTTGATCTCTGATTGTTTGTTGAGATAAATTAATCTTTTTGTATGTTCATCTTGTACCCTGCAAACTTGAGAAACTCATTGATGAGTTCCAGTAGCAATTTTGTAGATTCTATCAGGTTTTCTCTATCGTCATGTTATCTGGAAATAAACATAGGTTTAGTTTATCTCTGAATATCTCTTTTCTTTTTGTTGCCCTATTGCACTGGCTAGAACCTTCAGTGCAATGTAAAATAGAAATAATGAGAGCAGACATCCTTGCCTTTGTCCTGATACTGGCGAGCAAGTTCTTTGTCCTTCACCATTAAATATGATGGTAAGTTTTTTGTAGAAGTCATTTATCAAGTTGAGGAAGTCTCCTTCCATTCCTCGTCTGCTGAGGGCTGTTTTTTTTCTTTAATCAGGAATGGATGTTAGATTTTTTCATTCTTTTCCTGCATCTATTGCAATGATTATGTGATTTTTCCCTTCTTTTGTTTTCTTAATTTGTTTATTTATTTTTGGGCTGTATTGGGCCTCCATTCCTGCACGCAGGCTTTCTCTAGTTGTGGCAAGCAGGGACTACTCTTCATTGCAGTATGCAGGCTTCTCATTGCGGTGGCTTCTCTTGTTGCAGAGAATGGGCTCTAGGTGCACGGGCTTCACTAGTTGTGGCACATGGGCTCAGTAGTTGTGACTCACGGGCTCTAGAGCTCAGGCTCAGTAGTTCTGGTGCACCGGCTTAGTTGCTCCGTGGCATGTGGGATCTTCACTGACCAGGGGTCAAACTCATGTCCCCTGCAGTGGCAGGTGGATTCTTAACCACTGCCCCACCAGAGATGTCCTGATTTTTCTTTTTTAGTGTAGTAAGTTGGTAAATTGATTTTCAAATATTAAACCAACCTTTCATTCTTGAGATAAACCCCACTTGATCATGATGTATCATCTTTTTATATATTATTGGATTTGATATGCTAAAATTTTGTTAAGATTTTTTGCCTCTGTGTTCATGAGAGATATTGGTCTGTAGTTCTCTTGTAATGTCATTGTCTAATCTTGATACGGTGAAAGTTGGCCTTATAAATAAGTTGGGAAATATTCCCTTCTCTTCAACTTTCTGGTAGAGTTTGTGTAGACTTGGCATTATTTTATTCCTTAAATGTTCAGTAGAATTTATCAGCTAAGCCACCTGGACTTGAAGCTTTCTTTGTTGGAAGGTTTTAAACTGCACACCAAATTTCTTTAATATCTGTATTCTTGAATAAACTTTGGTAGTGCATGTGTTTCAAGGAATTTGTCCATTTCATCTTGAATTTATTGGCATAAAGTATTCTATATATTCTCTTATTATCCTTTTAATATCAATAGTATTTTTCTGTTTTCCATTTTATTTATTTCTACTTTGATCTTTATTGTGTTCTTTCTTCTCTTACTCTGTGATTAATTTGCTCTCGGTTTTTCCAGTTTACGGTGGAAGTTGAGGAAGCTGAGTAGTGCATTAGCAATAACCCACATGTTGACATATTATGTTTTCAGTTTCAGTGAGTTCAAAATAGTTTCTGATTTCCCTTTTGATTTCTTCTTTGACCACAAAGTTACTCAGAAGAGTGTTGTTTAGTTTCCAAATATTTGGAACTTTTTCGGATTTGTTAATTTCTGATTTAATTCCATTGTGGTCAGAGACATATATTGAATGACTAAAATCCTTTCAAAATTTTTTTTAAGTATTTTTTTTAATTAATTTTTTCTGCGTTGGGTCTTTATTGCTTCGCCTGGGCTTTCTCTAGTTGCGGTAAGCAGGGGCTGCTCTTCGTTGCAGTGCATTGGCTTCTCATTGGATGACTTCTCTTGTTGCAGAGCACAGGCTCTAGGTGCGTGGCCTTCAGTAGTCGTGGCACACAGGCTCTAGAGTGCAGGCTCAGTAGTTGTGCCATACGGGCTTAGTTGCTCGGCGACATGTGGGATCTTCTCGGACCAGGGATTGAACCCATATCCCCTGCATTGGCAGGCAGGTTGTTAACCACTGAACCACCAGGGAAGTCCCTATTCCAGTATTCTTAATCTTTGTGTAGATCCATATTCCAATCTGGTGTCATTTTCCTTTTGCTTAAAAATACTTCTTTTAACATTTCTTATAGTGAAATTCTACTTGTAAAGAATTCTTGCAGCTTTTGTATGTCTGAGACAGTCTTTATTTTGCTTTTGTTTTGGTACATCTGGGTATAGAATTCTAGCTTGCTAGAATTCAATTCACTACTTTAAAGATGTTATTCCACTGAGTTCTCATTTACATTGTTTCCAACAAAAATTCTGCTGTCATTGATATCTTTGTTCCTCTGTATGTAGTGTATAGGTTCTTCCTCTGGCTGCTTTTAAATTTTTCTCTTTATTCCTGGTTCTGGGCAATTCGATTATTTTTTGTGCATTGGTGTAGTTTTGTCCATGTTTCTTATGCTTAAAGTTCATTGATCTTCTTGACTTTGTGGCTTTATAGTGTTTACCAGTTTGGAAAAATTTTGGCTATTATTTCTTCAAACATTTGTATTTCTCTTCTCCTTCATGGACTCTAAGTTCACATGTATTAGGCCACTTGAAGTTGTTGCACAGCTCACTGATGCTGTATTCTTTTTTGTTGTTTTGTTTTGTTACTCTTTTTGTTTCATTTTGGATAGTTTCTATTACTATACCTTAATGTTCACTGACCCTTTCTTCTGCAGAGTCTAATTAATCTGCAATTAACCTCATTCAATGTCTTTTTCATTTAGCCATTGTTTTTAATTGCTAGAAGCTCAATTTGGGACTGCTTAACATTTTCCGTGCCTGTACTTAACATTTTCAGTGTTTTGTCTGGGTTTTTGAACATATGAAATGCAGTTATAATAACTTTTCTTCATGTATGAAAACTTTTAAAATGTTCTTTTCTGCCAGTTCTAACATCTGTATAGATTATGGGTTAGTTTTGATTGATTGCCTTTTCTCCTCAGTATGGGGCATATTTTCCTACTTCTTTGCATGCTTGCCAATATTTCATATGATCCCCGATACTGTGCGTTTTTGTTTCTTGTGTACTATATATATTTAAATTCTTGTAAAATGCTTAGACTTTGTTTTGGGTGGAATTAAGTTACTCAAAACAATTTTATTCTTTTAGGTCTAGCTTTTAAGATTCGTTGGGTAGGAGTCCAAGTAGCCTTTAGTCTGGAGCTCATTATTTGCAACTATTGAGACAAGTCTTTTCTGAGTATCATGAGGTTTTCCAGTTTGACTTGTAGGAACAGGTACTATTCCTACAACCCTGTGTGATATCCAGATATTCTTATTATTAATCCTTTCATGTGGTTCTTTTCCTGGCATCAAGTAATTCCTCACACAAATGTACTGACAAATACTTTGTTGAATTCTCAAGAAATCCCTCTGCATATCTCCAGACTTCTTTGTCTGTGCACTTCTTTTCTCTCTGATAGTCTGCTTTGTGAACTCTAGTTACCTTGATTTTCCCAGACTCTCAGCTCCATTTCCTCAGTCAGGGAATCCACCAGTCTCTGCCTGCCCTTCTTTTCCCTGTACCGTGACCTGGAAACTCTCTCAGAGAAGTAAGTTAGGGCAGTTATAGGGATCACTTCATTTATTTCCCATCTCCTGGGGATCACTGAACTTTATTGCCTGAGGTCCAGTTCTTGAAAACTGTTGTTTCATATGTTCTGTCTGATGATTTCATTGTTTCCGGTGGGAGGTTAAATTGGTCCTTGTTACTTCATCTTGGCCAGAAGCCAATAACATTCAAGTCTGTTTTATTTTGATACAGGGTCCAATTAAAGATTAGGCATTGCGTGTCATAGCTTTGTTTCCTTTAATCTACAATATTTCCCTACTAATTTTTTTTTTTTGGTCTTTTATGACATTGGTATTTTTGAAGAGTCTAAGCCAGTTACCTTGTAAATTGCCTGACAATCTGGATTTGTCTATTTCCTCATTAGATTCAAAGTAAATATTTTGGGGAAGAATACTATGTAGGTGATGTATTCTTCATACTTCATCATTTCAGGTGGCCCAGTGCTAAGTTTGATCACTTGATTAAGGTGGTATCTTGCATATCTCTCCATTGTAAAATTATTTTTCCCCTTGGTAATTGATAAATCATATGTGGGGTGATACTTTGGGATCAGTAAAGATCCTACTTTCAAACAACTCTTCACCCAGCTGTGCATCAATGATAATCCTTGTCTGAATCGATTATTACATTGATAGATGCAAAATGACACTTTCCTAATTCTATCATTCCTTTTGCATTTATTAGTTGACATTATTTTATAAAGAAGAGCTCCCCCACTTTTCATTTTGAGTATCATTATGAACTCATGTGCTTTTTTTTAAGTTAACTATGTTATACCTTATTATAATGATAATGTTATTGTTTGGAATGTTCCTTTTGTCCAGATTTGGCCAATGCAATCTCTGTTATTGTTTAACCGCAGGATGCTTTTTTATTACTAGAATAATTTCTAATATATTACTACTCATAAATAGGACCTGAGAAAGGGACTCCAGAAGGTGCGGTCTTATTCAGACTCTTCTTAGAAGTCTGCCTTCTTCCTGTGTACTCTCAACCCAAAGTGAGGCTTTTGGGTTGGAAGGAGATACTTCGGATTTAAACTACAGATCAGTGTCACCCAATTCTAATCCCTATTCCCTTTTTTCTAGGCATACCATACCTACTGCCATCCTAATCCTTCTGTTGGGCACCTCTCTCCTCCTCTATATTTATTTCCAACAGTCAAGAGCAGCAATTGGCCAACCGGCCCCTATCCAGTTCTGCAGTCCATATGCCCCAAGAACTCCTTTTTGCACTGGTCTGTGGTGGCCTTGGCCTACCTCTTCTACCTTCTCAAGTAACTCCTTTACCACGAATTTAATTACCTGTGTTTTCATTTATAGGATCTTGCCTGGCCGTATTGCCTGCTTCCTCTGCCAATTTAAAAATACCATTGAGGTTGTCTGTAAGACATTCAAGCTACGTTGTGACAGTGAATGCCTGACAGACGTAACACATTGTGGTGAGTCTCAATTGCAGGATAATGAATTTTTAATTTTTAATTTAATATTTTAATTTTAATTTTTAATCAATGATGATAAATTTTAAAATTAATGATGTAACTGCGTTCTTTTAATTCATTCATTCAGAGTTCCAGCTCCCTAAGTTTCTAAGAACTACCCCTTTGCTAAAAATCAGATTCTTGGTTACATTATTAAGCTAATAATAGCTCAGTTACATTGTTAGCTTAATAATGTAACGGATCCGCATAGTTAAAGGAACAAGAGAAAGGAATCCAAGGGGGAAGGGAATTAACATTAATGCCCTCATATCCTATGCTGTGCTCTCTGCAAATGAGAACTTATTGATATAGTGCATCACAGTTTGTAAACTGATTTTATATACATTAGGTCTCAAGTACCCTTTGTCTTATAGGACAGGTGTAAATATATTTTTGTTTATTTTGTTTGTTTCTGCAATTTTATAAAGAGTACAAGTGATGCTGTTTTATGTCCTATTTGGAGCCTGAGAGTTTCTGGTTCCATAACCAGAAGCTGCTACCTAGTCCTTCTAATGGAATGGAGAGCTAGTTTATTCTTAGACTCTCAAGCTCTGAACTTGCTCTGAATCTCATGCTTTTCTATCCACAAAACACTCAGGGGCTTTCAACTATTTTTCTATATATTAGATTTATTGGCACTAACTTTTTAAAAAGCGCGGGTGCCCGTTCGCTGGTGCAGTCCTCTTGCGCCCCGAGCAGCGCACGTGCGGTGATGTTAGGATGCTGCACTTGGTACCTTTTGCGGTTCCCATCGGGGGTGACAAAACCTTGCTGGTGTGGGAGCTGAGCTCTGGATCCACGGCCGAGGCCTTGCAAGTGAGACGAGCCGGAGTGGAGGGAGGGGTGGAGGAAGCCGCCCCGCGCCCCAGTAACTGGGCGCCCTGGGGTACTGCTTCGGCACCTCATCTGCCTGTGGTCTCCGCTGAGAGGAATCTTAGCTCTAGAGACGACCTGAGCAGTCACCTCGCCCCCATAGATTTTTGAGGCATAGTTCCCAACAGAAGGCATTGCCTCCTAATGCTTCTCAAAGCTTAGGATTTCAGAGGGAACTTGTTCATGAAATGAGAAGTGTTTGGAGTAGCAGGCTCACCACGGTTACCTGTGGCGAAGGGCTGGGGGAATATAAGGGGAATGGGCGGTTTTGTTTCCTGGGCCTGAAATTTACTGCACTTTCTTAGTGTGAGACCACCCTAGAGCATTCTCTGTTCACAGTCTTCTCCCGGTTTGGCCTTCTGTATTCTGTCTGAGTCTTCCCAAACGCAGCAGTGGGTGGTCCTGGGTTCTATGCCATCATCAAGTTTTATTCAGCAAGGGATGCCCACAGAGCCCAAAAGGCATGTGACCAGAAGCAGCTTTTTCACACATCTCCAGTGAAGGTGGGTCCAAATGTGGAATTCCTCGCTCTACTGGGATGAAGTGCTGAATTTAAAACTAATAGGCCATCAGGAATTCCCTGGTGGTCCAGTGGTTAGGACTGTGCACTTTCACTGCTGAGGGCGTGGGTTCAATCCCTGGTCTGGGAACTAAGATCCCAGGGGGGAAAAAAAAGGCCAGCGTTTCTACAGCACTGTGGTGTACAGAATGCTCTCACATGCACTGCTCCACTGATCCCCTAGTTCCCTAGTTGTTTCTTTCTTTTATTTTAGATGAAGAAACTCGAACTCAGGATGGTTAAGTGACTTACTTAAGGTTCATGACAGTAAATGTGGAAACTAGAGGCCAAACCCAAACTTAACCGATGTTAAACCCCGTGTCATTTTATGCTGCCCCTTAATTTAAGAAATCTTCAAAGAGTCTTCCTTATATTTACTTTCATGTTGATTTTAAATGTGTGAGGTTGACAATTTTTTTAATTAATGAATTTATTTATTTCTGGCTTCATTGGGCCTTGTTGCTGCGTGCCGGCTTTCTCTATTTGCGGCGAGCGGGAGTTGCTCTTCATTGCGGTGCGTGGGCTTCTCATCGCGATGGCTTCTCTTGTTGCGGAGCACGGTTTCTAGGCACGCAGGCTTCAGTAGTTTTGGCTCACAGGCTCTAGAGCACAGGCTCAGTAGATGTGGCACACGGGCTTAGTTGCTCTGCGGCATGTGGGATCTTCCAGTACCAGGGATCGAACCCGTGTGCCCTGCACTGGCAGGCGGACTCTTAACAATTGTGCCACCAGGGAAGTCCCGAGCTTGACAAACTTTGGTCAGATGTAACATAAAGGAGGCTTCATCATCATCATCACTCTCAAACTGCCTGTTAAGAACTCACTTCAGATTCCAGAAAATGGTTAAAATATTCTTTAATGCATTGTAGAAACCTTATTCCATATCAACATGCCATTCAATTTTACTTTCCCAGAATTAACATTTCATTATGTACCTCCATTCAGCCACCATTCCTTTTTCAAGGACCTTTTCAATTCCTCTGAATAAGTTAGTGAGGCTTAGATTTCCCAGACCTTTCTCTTTATAATTGTGTGTCTTCTCTGATTGGCTTCTTGTTCTGGCTACTTCCTACTGACCTTGCTGCCTATTCTCACCCATATTTCTTTACTCACTAATTTCACCTTTATTGAATCTGAGAACTCTCCTCAGATGGGACTCCAGGTACACTACCTCCCACCTCTGTAATCTGTTTAACACCCTGACAGTACTTCAATCCTGGCAGTACTCCCTGGGATTGAAATGATTTTGTGTCAGACATTCTTTAATTTGCAGACCCTGCGACCATTTCACATAACCACTCAGATATTACAGATGGTCCTGGAAAGAGTATGAAACAGTTACTTGGTATCAGTTGTGAGTAATGAGTTCTTTTCTTATATTGGACATTAAGACCATTCCATAATTGTAGGTTGTGAGATTTTCACAGCATAAAGCCCGTCACTGATAGAGTAATGAAGAAAATGTTCTCCAAGTCACTATAGAGTTGAGAGGAAAGGGCATTCGTATTAGATTTCTTTATTTAATGCAGAGCCTTAGTTTACTACCCACAACCCCGAAATTTTTCCCTACTTTACTTATGCGTTCTTTTTCAATTTTATTTATTTATTTGGTTGCACCGGGTCTCAGTTGCAGCAGGCGGGCTCCTTAGTTGCGGCTCAAGGGCTCCCCAGTTGTGGCATGTGGGCTCCCCATTTGCAGTAGGCAGGCTCCTTTTTTTGTGGCTCGCAGGCTCCTGAAATGTGGTGTGCAAACTCTTCGTTGGAGCATACATGTGAGACCTAGTTCCCTGACCAGGGATCGAACCCAGGACCCCGCATTGGGAGCATGGAGTCTTAACCACTGCACCAGCACGGAAGTTCCAATTATGTGTTCTTTTATTCATTGGCAGGTATACATACTTCTTATCTTACTTCCCCTCTGTTTTTTTATAAATACAGAAAAGAGAATAACATCTTAAAATAAAATGAAGGAAAGGCCTAACGTATCTGAGTTTTTCTCAGTAGCACGAAGGGAAAGGTTTGTCAGGAAGAACTGTGGCAAGTTTATCCCATATGTCAGCTGTCTCTACTACCCAGGGGCTCAGAGCCCTTCTGAAGATTCCTAATTGTCCAGGACATATCCATTATGAGTCACCGTACAGTGCCTAGCATCCCATGCGACACTCAACATTTAAAAATTAATCTTCATTTGTCCTTCCCAGCAGGCAGCTTCAGTTGGAGAAAGTAATTTCATTTTCTTATGTACTCATTCCTTTACTCAGTCAACAGACCATCACTCCTCTATTGTATGCCAAGATCTATGCTTGTTTCTGGTAACAAGGAAAGAATAATATATGGTTCCTTCAAGCATTTAAGGAGCTCATAAACTAGTGACAGAGGAAGATGCACAAACAAATCAATAAAGAATTAACAATGCTTTGACTTTATTTGTATTATTTGAATTTTTATGACTATATTTATATACTACACCCTGTTCAAAATGGAAATGGACCTTTAAGAAAGAACTAGTGATATAAAAACTCCACAGTAATATGTAAGTTCTTTAGAGAGTTAAGAATGGAAATATTTGCACTCTCAAAGAAACCTGTTAATGCAGATGAACCTCTAATTCTTTTGGTTGCTTTATTAACATTCATAGAGGTATATGTATTCCCTCTTCTAAGAGGGGTTAGTAACTTGGGGAGGGGGTGCTACAGATTAAGGTCCTAATTCAGTGGCAGGTCCATCTTGTCTCCTCTTCAGGTCATATTCTCAAGCAGGAGCTACAGGATGAGACGAGTAAAACAGTTCACTTCCTTTGCGTACCCCCAGCCCCATAATAGGCTTCTGCCGGGCTTCCTTTGTTCTTTCATCATCACTTTCACCACCAGAGGTCAGGGAACCTTCCGGTTAATCAGGGGTCCTGGAAATGATGCAGAAAAGTACTGACTTAAAAATACTAAATAACATTTATTTAGGGATCACTGTGAACTCATTGCTAAAAATTTCCTACTTAATCTTCACAACCACTCTGTAAAATTGGTATTGATAAATCTCAGGTATTTCCAAAATGAGTCTCTATGTAGGGTTGTGATATTTTTAGGTCTTTTATGTCTTTAGGTTCATCTCGGCACCAGACCTAAGGCGGTTCAACATAATACGCTTGCCCTAAAGAGCTCCAGATGCCAAGAATTGGCAAATTACAACTTTGGTTTCCGTGGGTGGTCAAAAAGGATCATCAAGGTAAACTCTGTAGATTTTCTTTGACTAACCAGACTCCTTTCAACATTGAACTCCTAGACTTTAGAGAGCAGAACAGAACAGGGCTATGGGGAGGAGATGTGAGAGACTTCCACATGAAAGTATCTGGGCATTGGCCTGCCACCTAGAATTAGTGATAATCTCAATGACTTGGATGGTGGTGTCCGTAATTTTCTCCAGTATTTGTATGGTATATCATAAAAAAAAATACTTGTCCATATCTAGTCATTCATTTGCAAGTCTCAGTTGATTTTGAAGGGATAGCATACCTAGACTATTACCTGGGATTGCTGGAGGTTAGTTTTTATTTCTAACAACAGAATATGTTGAAGTCTAGCCTTTAATTCAAAATCCTAACAGCTTCAGGATCTTTCTAACCTTGAAAAAAGGGAAAATACAGATATTGTGACACCACTTCAGAAGCAAAGCCTGAAGTTCTTCTGTGCTTTAGAGGTGGTGTTGCCTTCCCACGAGTGCAGGAGTCCCTGAGTTGGCATGGCTGAGGAACCTTTGGATAAGCTGGAGGAAGGTCTGCTTTCCAGTATGTGTGTGTGTGGGGAGGTGAGGGAGTGGGATTTCTCTTTTTTCCTTTCTTTCTGAAACTCAACTTTTCAGATACATCATCACCTTTTCTAAGCAACTAAAGCCCTGGGCAGAATGGTTCTGCC
>NW_021703778.1:55084666-55089055 GCF_005190385.1 Monodon monoceros | reverse complement strand
TAAAAAGATACTTAACATGTGATTACTTCAATTCTGGCTTCTTACTTGCCATAGATGATAATTCCAAAAAGCTCTTATTGAAGAAATTTAAATTTGCATCATCAAATGAATGACCTTGGTGCTGAACAGCACAATCATTGTTTATTATCCGAACTTTTCATTTTCAATTGCATCTACCTCTTTGATCACTCTTTTTAATAAAATAATGTACCCCTTATTACTTTTTGCTTTCTGGGATAAATAATATTCCTACATGCATCTACATCTTCATAACTATATGTGTTCTTCAACACTGTCCTCATTCTCTGCTGGCTGTCTTACCCGTATATATTCTTTCTTAATCCTTTTCTTTGCCAATAACTCTTATTTTCAATAACCCAGTTAAAATCTAAATTATGACTTTTCAGCCAAAGTACTCAATCTTTGACGAAAGCAAAAAAGAGCAGAAATTATCTCATGAGCCATGAAACTGTTGCAATACTTACAAATATTTTAATGCTGGCAATTTAAAAACATAAGAATCTTTACCTGTTGTCAAAGGATTACGATTGAGAATTCTGAAAAATGGAATGGAATTAAAATTATCTGCATTTTCAATTACTTCCATGAAAGCTTATATTCACTTTTTTTAGTATGGAACTTGAAGGTGAAAAAAAAATCATTTTCTATTTTTACCTATAAATCACTCTAAGAATCTGTAAAACACTCTTTCATTGGGAACTACCCAGGTCTCTAGATGATAAAGTGGAGAAGAGAAACAAACAAAAAAATAGAAAAAAAAAGTAGCTAGCAAAGAAAAAATATGCCAAAGAACTTTTCAGGTTAAAATCCCAAGAAGTGCCTATGCTGGTAGGAAGCCCTCACTCTGTAAAAAAGTACTATTCCTAGTGTCCTCCATAATTCAAGGTGTTTTTCTTTCATCTCTACAAATTTTAAAAAATTTCATGATTTAAACTACCCAGTTAAAGACAAAAATAGGGCTAATTCCTTGGTTCTGGAGCCAAAGAAGGAGAGATAAATCCAATAGGAACTGGAGAAAGCCATACTCCCATCACATAGTACCATATGTATTCTTCTATCACAGCCTTTGTTACTGTGTATGTAATCACCTGTTTACTTGTCAGTCCCCTAGATAGTCAGCAACTTGAGAGCAGGGACCACACTTTATTGTCATTATTATTCCTCTGCCTGACACAGTGCCTAATATTTACTAGGTATTTCATAAATGTTTGCTGAATAAATAAATAAAATTTTGTTTATATATCAATAAAATAAACAAATAAATTTGGGGGAACAAAATTTTATTCCAAAATGCTGGAATAGATTTTCTTCTTAGTTCCTTCTCTCTTTTTTTTTTTTTTCTTACTTCTTTAAAACAAACAGGGGAAAAAAGACCAAAAGAAACAGGAAGAAAAAAAAGAATATCTAACTTTAGGTTAACTCTACTCAAGAATTATTAGCATATTTTTGAAGAATCTTATAAAGATAATTACCAAAACTAATATCTTTTGGGTTGCCAGGCATCTGTGATCAGCATTTAACAGTCAATCCTCACAGTAACCTTATGTGGTAGATATATTACCCCATTGTACGAATGAGGAAACTGAGGCACAGAGAAGTTACGTAACTTGTCCTAAGTCATCAAATTAGTAAGAAGCAGAGCTGGAATTTGAACTCACTTCTGACTGTAAAGCCTGTGTTTAACCTGAATGAAAAAAAAAGTGGGGGTGTATTAAACATATGTTAATTTAACCTTAATTTTCAGAGCACTAAATATAGAAATACCTTTTCAGTCTTCATCTACCCATCTGGGAAAGCCTCTATGAGAATTATATTTTCTCTTTTTAGTTAGTATTTATCTTTTAATTTATTTTTTCCTTAATCATCTCCCATGACAAATATTTAATTAGCCTATGGTCATTGAGACTTTAGAGATTTTTTTTAAAATATTGCAGGAAAATCAGTAAAAATGATGGAGGAAGGACATCTGAAAATTCATCCCTCCATAGAAGCAACAATTACAGTAACAACAGCAACAACAACAAAACTGGCAAAAATGGTCAGAATCAACTTCTTCTGAACTCTGGAGATTTAACCAACAGGCTTACTGCACATTGGGAAGCAATTTATTCAAGCAAAACAAATTAATTTCTGTAAGAACAATGAGATCTGTGTTGCTTGAACTTGTCCTTGACCTTTGCTCTCCATGCCAGTGGTAGCCTTGAAAAACAGCCCACATCCCTGGTACCAGAAGAAGAAGCATGGACTGGGAGGTCCTTCAAAGCCTCATTCCCAAAGAACTGTCATTGTTTAACATGTCTGGTGGGCCCCTGGAAGACATCCCTTGAAAGGCTTGCCCTTTGACCTGACTGAGAGCTGTCTAGTGAGAAAAGCCGTTCCTCAGGTTGCATTTCTGGAAAACATTTTCAAGCAAATATTTTAACATGGCGGTTGCATGAGGCCATGGATAACAGTTTGGGGCAATAAACAGCCCAACCGAAAAGCTTAAAACGAAAAGCTGAGGAATGAGATGTCCACAGAGACTCTGAAATGTGCCCATGTATTCCTGGGAAACTGGAAGACCACAAGACATATTCCTGGGAATCTAGGAAAATAACTGTTAGCATTAATAAAAGAATTCATCAAGGTTGTAGGATATAAGATCAATATTATTTCTACACACCAGCAATGAGTAATCCAAAAATGAAATTAAGAAAAAAAACAATTCCATGTGTAACAGCACCACAAGAAAAAAAATACTTAGGGAAAAACGTAACCAAGTAAGTGCAAGATTCACACTGAAAAGTACAAAACTGTTGAAAGAAATTGAAGAAGATCTAAATAAATATAAAGACATGCTGGATTCATGGACTGGAAGATAATCTTATTAAAATGTCACTACTTCCCAAATCGAACTATGGTTCCATTGCAATTCCTATCAAAATCCCAGCTGATATCTTTCCAGAAATTGCCAATAATTCCAAAATTCATATGGCAATTCAAGGAAACAGAATCACCAAAACAATGTTGGTAAAGAACAAAGTGGGGGACTCACACATCCTGGTTTCAATACTCAGTTCAAAGCTACTGCAATCACAGTGTGGTACTGGAATAAGAACAGACATGTATATCAGTGGAACAGAAATGACAATATAGAAATAAACCCTCATATTTTTGGTCTATTGATTTTCAACAAGCGTACCAAAACAATTCAATGTGGAAAGAACAGTCTTTTCAAATGATACTGGGACAACTGTACATGCAGACACAAAATAATGAAGCTGGACTCCTACACTTCACACCATATATGAAAATTAACTCCCAATGGATCAAATATCCAAATGTAAGAGCTAAGGCTATAAAACTCTTAGAAGAAAACACAGGAGTAAATCTTTATGACTTGCACTAGACAATAGTTTCTTAGATATGATACCAGAAGTACAAACAACCAAAGGAAAAATAGATGAATTGGATTTTATAAAAATTAAAAAGTTTCTGCTTCAAAGGACACTATCAAGCAAGTGAAAAAACATATAGAATGGGAGAAAATTCTACAGTTGGGAAGAATAAGAGGCAGTTGGGAGAAGAAAAGCATAGTAGTTGCTAGGTGTGACAATCTCAAAATTTTGAACTATTACAAATAAAACAGCCATCCTGAATCACCCCAAAGGGCAGACCCAAGTTATTTTTGTTTTTAGTGTTAATGCTTTTCTAAATCTGAGAAGCTGCCAGGATTCTAGTACATAGCAAAAAGTGATGACAGCACCCTGAAGTGTATAAACCTTTGTGTGTACATAGCTATCTAAAGGAAACCAACGCTAGCTGACTGGGGAAGCATTAGTGTGGCTCTGTGACCGCAGCTCAATTTGCCTTCATAGTGTGGCCACACCTCCCTTATTGATATTCTCAACAATGAGGTAAATAATTCAATAGGGATAAGGCTTTGATTGTCCCCTTATTCTCTCTTAGTGCTTATGTTCTTGGTACCATATTATTTTTACTTTTTTTTTTTTTTTTTTTTTTTGCGGTACGCGGGCCTCTCGCTGTTGCGGCCTCTCCCGCTGCAGAGCACAGGCTCCGGACGCGCAGGCCCAGCGTCCATGTCCCACGGGCCCAGCCGCTCCGCGGCATGCGGGATCCTCCCGGACCGGGGCACGAACCCGCGTCCCCCGCATCAGCAGGCAGACTCTCAACCACTGCACCACCAGGGAAGCCCTTGGTACCATATTAATGTACCACAGAGAAGGCAGCATGTGAATGTGCTCTGTCTGGTTAAGTTATATAGCCTTTCTACATTGTAGAGTCCTTCAGTTTCTAAAATCATGGAGCTTGTATTGTTAGAACCAATGAAGTGACTAAAAGAATTTTTTAAAATAAGCCATCAGTCTG
>NW_021703778.1:55081184-55084566 GCF_005190385.1 Monodon monoceros | reverse complement strand
GATTAAAACTGAACTGAAATAATTATTTTGTACAGGAAAAACTTTCAAATTTTTTTCATTTTTCAGAACGTAACCACCTTTTCTTTCTCTACTTTCTTCCCTTCAAAACAAACTTTGCAACATTGGGGTGATTTAAATAATCAGAAATCTAGCCCCAAATTAAGCTCTCAATGGCATGAAACACATTTTTTGTTCCTTTTAAATAAAAATCCTATATGCAATACATTAATTTTTTCTTTTAGAAATTACGTTGACAATCCCTAATTCGAGGTATCCATATAACTGGTTTACAGAAAGGTTCTTTGGCAAAAAGATTTAACACAAGATATATAAGAGATCTGGGTAATACAACTTACTTGAAAGGCATGAATAGTTTTTAAACAGTGTAGCATAATCACACTTAAGACCATAGTTACTTTGTTCCCAAATCCCTGCAATTCTAATTGAGGGGAGTTCTAAAGGGCCTGTGTCTTCTCCTGTGTTTGCAACCATAGACGTACACTGATGGCCCTCCATCCTGCTCTCCAAACTTCAAATAACGGGCCAGAGACAAGGCTCGGAACTTGGAAAAGTCCTAGAAATTCCCTGCCTCAAAACCAGTTTCAGAGTTTCACCTTTTCCTAAGGAAGACAGAGATGAGTAGATATGCTGAAGTCTTCCAAATCCTGCTGGTTGTTTCAAATTATGGCTACACTGGCTGTGTACCCCTTGAGCTGTTATCTCCACATACTTGAATTAAATCCTGTAGTTCCTCTTCGGTTCTAGCATCTGTGACATCTTCACAGGGTCTATATGCCACAGCTGTTTTACCACTTTCTGTAATAAAGTTAACAAGGATCAATTCAGAAGTTTCTTTGTTCTAAAACTTCCTGTATACAATGGTAGCACCGAATAATTAGACATTCTTTTGACTTCTAAAAGCAGAAAATAACAGCATTTTCCTAGAAGTTCCCTCATCTGACACTTCAGTTTTTATCATAATTATTTGTGAAATCATATATAAGAAGTATCAACTTTGGTTCAAAAACTTTATGAACTTAGAAATAAGAATTAAGGGATAAGGACATAGAAATTAAAAGCTGTGGAAACAAAAATGTTCAATCACAATACAATTAAATAGGAAGGCATTAGGTGGGAGTCAAAGTGAGTTCAAACCTGGGATAGATACCACTGGACTATAATAGATACTTCCTATTAGAAGCAAGGCAAGTGCCTA
Organism: Monodon monoceros; assembly: GCF_005190385.1. Taxonomy (NCBI): domain Eukaryota; kingdom Metazoa; phylum Chordata; class Mammalia; order Artiodactyla; family Monodontidae; genus Monodon; species Monodon monoceros. The sequence goes on along the minus strand of NW_021703778.1, from coordinate 55,083,350 downwards.
CTCCTTGGGACCAAAATTCTACGAGACACAATGAACATAGCTTTAGAGACAGAGACAGAGAGAGAGAGCATTTGAACACTCTACTGGCAGAAACTGACCCATGTACATTCTGGACAATACAGCTTTCCTCAAGGCAAGCTAGGCCACCACGCTTTTTGGTCTAAGGAGTTTTGGGTACATATAAGGAGTACCTTGGCATATTAGGCACAAACAACCCAGTCATTTAGTTTGGTTCTTAAAGGTTGTTACCCAGAGTTGACAGCTGATGGAGATTCTGCGTTATGACCAGGAAAATCACACTTCACTGGAAGGATTGCCCAGGCTGGAAAGCCAAGACCAATCCAGGGTCAACTCTTACAAGCAAATAAGGTCTCTGACAACTTAGCTACGATTCCTCAGTCTCTAAGCCTGCAGGGCTGTGAAGCAGGGGAGCGGTTCTCTTCCGGGAATCTACTAATCATAAAGTTTCGTTTGGGCACAGCCTGTGCCATTCTCACCGCTGCATAACTCGATAGGGAACAAAAACAATCCTATTCAATCGCATGACCACTTTCAAGGTTTACAAAAATGTAGCCGATTTTTATATAAGAATCATATTCACCCAATACATCAGAAATGAAAACTGAAATTAAACTGATTCCGAAAACATAATCTAATAAACTCTTCAACAAGAAAACAGCAGTAATATTAATAGTCAATATATTTTGTCTGCTTACTATGTTTCCGGCATAGCTCTAAGCTTTTTAGATTCATCATCCCATTTACTCTTCCAATATCCCCCATTTGGTGGTAAGCTGAATTACTAACCCTATTTGCAGATAAAGAAATTGCAGGTTAGAGACATTAAATACCTACAAATGTCTCTGGCTACAAAAATCTAAAATTGCAACAACAACAACAAAATCTAAGAGACAATGGTAGGACTCAAACACAGGTGTCCAAGGCTTATAATCACTACACTATTCTGTATGAGAAGCAAGCAATTGAGGAAGAACTGGATCAAACACTTTCTGTATGAACTGAGGCCAGTCATTCTACATCTAAACACTGGGGACAATAATATGTGCTGTCGTATTTCTCATAAATGCCGCAAAGAACAAATGTAAGACTGCTGCTGTGAAAGCATCTGGTGAATGAAAGAATATGTAATGTTTTAGATAACCATTATTTTCATCCAATTCACTTTTCACATAAGTTTATTTGCTCACTAAAACTGAAGTACTTCAAGGACAATCAAAAAGGTCTTACCTAAAACCACATTCAGCAATTTCTGGAATGCATCTGTCATAGCTTTCTGAATAGCAAGCTTCTGGGTTACCTTCCTTCCCATAAGGAATGATAATGACCCTAAATCCAAACAGAACAGATGAATTTAAAATGCCTATATGAATAACTGATTTCTAGGTTACATGTTTAAAACTAAAAATGCATCTGTGATTCTTAGATCATTACCTTAGTGATTAAGGGCAGGCACAACACTGGGGTACGGGTGAATGTCTCCGTTGCAGGTATACCCTGGCATGGCATATTTTTACTGCTCAGATCTATTCTGGAAGTTCCTAAAATACTACACGGGAAATGTAAACCAAAAACGTGGCACAAATCTCATATTACTCACAGATTTCAAATGGACAAGCTGAGGCTACACTGCTACAGACCCTGCTCTCCCGTGCGTAAAGCGCTGGATTCATACAGTGAGATAGATTTGGTTGTAGTGCAGATGATCTGGACTCTACTCAACCATCACCCACGCAGGTGATGGTGGAGCCTCCTCCACCCCATTCGCTAACAGCCCTGCCTCTGACTTAAAACCCTAAGCCCAAGTGCCATGGATTCTAGGAAAAAACTGAGTACCAATCGGAATCTCCTTTCTAGGGATCTACATTTACCTATTCTGCTCAGGCCCTTTTATAGGAGGCAAAGGACTGAACATTTACACAAGAGTTTATTTCAATCTTTAGACAATGATTTTGTTAGGATAACTGAAGGACAGAAGACATCTGTATTTGAAGGACTGTTTTAGCACAAAAATAATTATTAACCAAAAAAAAAAAAAATTCCTAACTAATTTGCCCTCCTCCTAAGATTCTTGACAGGCAGTCAGTTCTAAAATTCTAAAGGTTAAGGTGCTGTCAGGTATTGCCTAAGACAAAAACCTATATTGTC